>NC_081561.1:1969049-2141770 GCF_022355385.1 Mustela nigripes
GGGGGGGGGGGGGGGGGGGGGGGGGGGGGGGAGTTGTGTGTGTGGTGTGGTGTGTGTGTGTGTGTGTGTGTGTGGTGGGGGGGGGGGAAGTGGCACAACAGGAAAGCCTGGCCAGAAGGCCCTTCCCAGGCGGCTTCCTCGCCATAAAAAGCCAGACTCCAGCCGAGGTCCTGACCCCTTCCAAATATACATTCCCTTGCCCGCGGCCTGCCACTCCGGCCCAGGCCTCAGGCTGCGCGGTTTCCTCAGAGGCTGGCCCGCGCCCAGCGCCTCGCGTCACAGTGGCGGGGGTTAGGGGAGCCCCGGTTTCAGTTGCCTCCCCCAGTTCACCAACCCGCAAGCTCTAGCGCCTTGGGTCTTAGGCTTCCAAACGCCCGTTTCCGCGGTCACACTGGCGCATTAGCGAAGCCAGGGCCGCGACAAGGAGGGTGTTCTTAAAGACAGCTCTCCATCACCTCCTCAGCTCCCACCCGTGTTCGCGAGGTGGGGAGCGCAAGGCCGCGAACCCCGGGACAAGTGCGCGGGGCCGAGCCCACTGGGGTCTGGGCGGAGGAAGCTAAGCCGGCGCATGCGCACGCGCGCGGCGCAGTTCGGTCCCGCAGTCCGCCACCCCAGCAACCACCTTCCCCGAGTCCCCGCGGAAGCTTGGAGGTCCGGAGTTGAGCCGCGCGGGTGGTTGCAGAGCTAGTGAGCCGAGTACGCAGGCCAGCCTAGGCCTGAGCAACCGCCGTCTGGACCCTTTAGTACCTGGCATAGTGGGTGCGCTCAGAGACGGGCACATGGCCCTGAATTCAGAGATCAAAAGGGCAGCTGAGACGGGGCGTCCGCTGTGTGTGATCCCTGACCCTGGAGGAAGGGCGGGAGCTGGGGAGTAGGCGGTGGGGCTGGGGTCACGCTGCGGTCGTCGCCATTGCAGCAGAGAGAGACACTCTGGCTGAGGAAACGGGTGAGGGTGGGGGTGGGGCCATGCCGTCGTATTCGTAACGGAGGCCTTGGAAAGGTCTCTGGAGACAGAGCGCACTACGGGAGGGCCAGGCGGTGGTGAGGGTGAGCCCCAGGCGGCCGGCGGGAAGCACCTTGGGTCGGGCCTGGGGGGCGGCAGAGGCAACCTCACAGGCCGGGGAAAGCGACGTGACTAGAGACCCAGTGACAAGTAATAACCCTGATGGCACAGCCCCTGAAAATGTGCTCGACGCTTCGGGGTTTTCGCGGGGCAGAGAGAGAGGTTGGGAGGTCGCTGGGAGCCCTGGCCTGGGGCGTGCTTGGGGTAGGGCAGCAGCGCCCCCTGCGTCTCCCTGAAGAAATCAGGCCCAAGACCCGGTGAGCCCCAAAAGGAAGCCGTGGATGGTGGGAAAACCCCGACTGCGGAGGGTGGGCCAGCACCCAGAGCAGCTTTGTGTCGCAGTTGTCCCTCCCGTTTGTGAAGCTTCGCGGCACCATCAGTTATTAAAGCCCACGATTTTTGGAGAGGTGTAGGTGGGTGATGGGACATGTTGATCTGTTTGTAAGATACGCGCGCGCGGGCTCACGATCTTTTTGTAAAACCCGGGTGGGAGTTCTCCGCACTCCTTTCTCGCATACCATACACAGATCGATCGCGCAAGGCTGCGGCACAGGTTGTGAAAAATAGATGACGCGTGGGCTTGGATTTATGGGGATCCATGCTAAAACTGAGAGTACCCGGTTGAAATTCCCAAATACAAACAAGGTGCCTGGGACGCTTTCTTGGGGTTTAGAAAGTCATTTGTAAATGACTTTATTTGAAATGAAAATTTCCAGCTGGGAGCTTTAAGAACACAAGGCAAGTTTCATTTGCCAGCAGTCGACCAACCGGCGATCTGGGGTTCTATGGAATTTTGGTGGTTGGTGTTGGTAAGGCGATTAAAAACCAGGAGGAGCCTGATGCATTTTTGCACTGGTTTACTGGCGCACAATGGTAGACCTGAAATCCAGTTCCTGAGGAGCCATCTTGAGGGGAACTTTATCTTCCCTAGCATTTCAGCACTTCCGTTAAAGGTCCCACAGCCGGCACTGCACGCCTTCACCCCTAAACAGCTGGAGGGGTGTGTCAGGTTTATTTCTCGGGGCCTAGCTGCCTCCTAATTCCTTAAAGACAAAGGGCAGGTGACACAGCCCAGAAGACGGTCTGGCAGGCTGGTCTGATGGAAAGGGAGGGAGGTCCTGGGTGGCCCAGGTATCCATACATCTTGCTGTCATCTGGGGCACAAATGTGGGGTTTGACTGCTTGGGTATTATGTTTGAATGTACAGAAAGTTTGACTTTCTTAGTTTTCACTAAAAGATAAAAAATCAAGGTGGAAGATATTTTATCATAATTAATCTGAATAACCAAAGCTGGCAGAGCAGGAAAAAGGGGAGAAAAAGAAGTTCAGTGAAATTGAGTTGAGATTTAAGATGGAAGACACTTTTTAATAATTGTCTTGAAGGATGTCCAAGTGAAATTCAGAGCACAGAAAGAACAGAGATACTCAGGCAAATCTGTTCTCTTGTTCAGCCTTTAAACGGTGGGAGACCAGGAAGCCAAATGAGCCAACCCCCTCTCCCCAGTTAAAGATTCCGGAATACAGAGAAGATGCAACCAAAAATACTTTTGCATCCTTCAGAAACTGATGCTCCAGGCCATTCGAGAAGAATAATTTAACATTATAACTCTACATCAGTCCCATTAAACCCCTACCTAGAATCTCTCGTGATCCTTTTTAAGGAGCTTAGTACAGTTTGGGGATAACAAGCCTCAAAACACTGAAGTGCATAGGGCCACTGCAAGCATAGAATGGCCTCTGTGCCTGGGTGTGGGATGAGGTGAAGGTTCAGGGGGGTCACAGGAGAAGAGGAGAGGTGCCTGTCCATCAGGGTCAAGGCTAAGGGGAATGTGTGTTAGTATGTTTATTTGTGAGATTTGTAAGGGTATGTGTGTGGCTGTGTGTTGGTGATAGCAGGTTCGTGAATTGTGTTTTCAAGACTTTGTGAATGAATGTGTGTTTGTGAGACTGTTTTGTGTGACAGTGCGTGCGCTAGCGTGTTGTAGGTGTGTATCTGTATTTGTGTGCATGTGCCTGTTTAGATGTGTATATCTGGATGTGTGGCAATGTGTGTGACTCTGTACTTGTGAGTGCAAGTGTGCCCACCAGCCCTCTAAGTCCTGGAGCCCGGCCTTCCAGAGCCATCTGTTTCCAATTAGCAGCATCCCGATTGGGAGAAGGCCTGTCCTGGGGCAGCTTCTGAGAACCGGGTGGGCCACCTCAAGCCGCCCAAGTTCTGCTCCATCGAAGCTGAGGCTGCCCCTGGCCAGCATACTCTTGTAGCAACTCAGGCAGCCACACAAAGAGCCCTCTTTCCTGCCGCCAGCCGTTGGAGCCTGGGTCCTCCCCCAGATCATAAACCTGCCGGTGAAGACATTCACAAATAGTTCACCCGCATTCACACGAGCATGTGCAAAGGCTGGAATTCCATTCGCTATAAAGTTTTATTTTATTTTCCTTGGAGAGGGAGGGAGGGGGAAAAGAAGAGTCCTGACCTAATTTATTCTAGGGCAAAATATTGTATTTCATGCAGAAATATACACCTGTACACAAATCTTTGCCTGCTGCTTGTGGGTTCCATACATTTGTGTGTCCACCTGCCTTAGCCTGCCTTAATACACTTAGTACAGCCATGAGTTTATGGCTCAGGAGCACATGCCTGTGGTGAAGACTGGGCCTTCTAAATGATGCGCTCAGTGAAAAATGGATCCAGCGATCTTAGGCCCAGGTTAAACCTCTTTATTATAATTTTTAATTAACACTGATATAGTTCAACTGTACAATGTCTGACATATATTAAGCACTTCATATAAATTGGTTAAATGATTAAATCAAAATTAGATATTTTTAAAAGTGATCTAACACTGAGCAGTGGTTGGAAGTAAGTATTGTGTGAAAGATTCTAGACCACAAGGAAAGGCATGGGCTCAGAGACCTCTGGGTAACTCAGGGGCTTTGGCATGGAATGTTCCAACAATATTTACTTACCTTCAAGTTTCTTCTTCTGGCCCCCCTCTATTTCTCAAGACTTCTTTTGAGATGGTGGGAGCCCCGTGGGTTCTAATTATAGTCAGCAGAGACCGGAGGGGGTGTGAATGCCTCCTTTCTTCAGGAACTGGGTTTCCAGATCCGCTGGATAGAGTGGCTTATTGTCACCAAAAGGGGGAAAGAAATGTCCCAGGCAGGGACTTAGGAGAAGGCTCAGGCAAAAGGCAGGCTCAGGCGCAGCCGGGGTCTACCCGCAGGGGCTCTCTCAAAAGGGAGGGAGGCCTAAAGGAAGCTATTTCACTCCAAGGCAAAAATTTGGGTATTTTTGTTTGGGGGCTCTTATAGCTGCTTTTATACCTCGGGAAAAACACCGACATCGACTCTGCGAATGCTAGTTCATAGAAAGGCCATTTTTAATAAGAAAAGATGAAAACGATTTGAAAGCCCCACAATTTCAGTTGTCTAATGACATAATTTCAAGTACAGTGAACGTGTGATTAAAACATCTTGTTGATTTCACAAAACCATTCAGAAGAGGCCTCGACAAAAGGAAATTGGGCCGAACCCCGAAGTGCCACGTCCCGGCTGCTACAAACCTCTGCGGCCCGGGATCCTAACGGCGGGGACAAGGCGCAGTGGCCGCGAGGGTCAGCAGGGAACCCGCGGGATTCTCGCGCCCCTCCCGGGTTCACACCTGCGGCCCCGCACCAGCTGATTCCAAGCGGGGACCCACCACAGGCCGGCAGGGGCGGCGCGGGCGTCCGCGGCCGCGCTCAGGCGTTGGGGTTGTTTCTCATGAGCTCCACGTCGGCGTCCACCATCTCCCTCACCAGCTCCTGGGACCCGAGACACAGAGGGTGGGCGGTGAGGGAGGAGTTTCTGCCACTCTCTCCGGGTGACACCCCCACCCCCTGTGGCGCGCCCAGAGAGGCCTCCGCCACCCTCCCTCCACCCTACCCGCCTCCACCCGCCCCCTTTTCTAGCCCTCCAGGCCTGGGGCACCTCGGGCGCCAAGCGGGCTCGGAGCGCTGCTGCTCCGGGCGCCTCGCTGCCTCGCCGGGCGGGCCGCCCCTCCCGCTGGGCCCGCTTCGGCCCAGCCCGGCAGCGAGCGGGCCAGCGGAGTCCACCACCCGTAAAGAAAGGCACTTACATCAAAAGCGACCCGGGGTTTCCAGCTCAGCTTCTGTTTCGCTTTGGTGCAATCTCCTTGCAGAAAGTCCTGCGGCGGGGAGGGAAAGATAAAGCTGATGTGGGTCGGGGGCGGCCGGGGCCCGAGTCGCAGGGAGCCCCCCACCCTCCCGCTGCTGTCAGTGGGCGAACTCTTGAGGCACAGGTCTCCCCGTTTCCCTCTTTTCGGTCCCCGCCGGGCACGCTCAGTGCAGCTCCCCAGCCGTAAATCTTGCGAAGGTCGCGTTTAAGAATGCGCCGCACAGACCCGTGAGGATCGTGACAGCGGTGCCGTCCCCAGCTCACAGCCACCTCCTCCTGTCCACCCCTCCCCTCCGACGCGTCCCATGGACGCTTAATGACTTTTTTTTTTTTTTTTTTTTTTAAACATTAAGTTGTCAGGGACGCTACTGTGAGAACTGTTTCGAATTACTGCACTTCTCAGGCAAGGAGAGGAGTAAATGAGCAGGGCGGGCGGCCGGGGGCCCGACGCCGCTGCGCTCCGACTCTTCCCCAGGCTCCGCGGCGCGACGGTGCCGGCCCGCAGCGGGCAGGCGCGCAGGGCTGGCTGACCCGGCCCTCCGCGGCGGGGAGCTGGGTGCCCCCTAACGGAGCCCTGGCTAACTCTGGGCCCGCAGAGCAGTTCTTTCCGGGCTTGGCTTAGAGCTTCCCCGACCCGCGGGCGGTTCACAACTGCCTTCCAGCACACGCACAGGCGCATAAAACGAAACTGAAGCTTCACAAAGGGATCCTCGCCCTTTCTGTCCAGGGGCAAGATACACCGTATTTTCCATTCTGTTCTGTTCTATCCCCTTCCTTAGAAAATAGTGATCTCGGCCCACTTACTTCATTCACCTCAAGATCCACTAATCCGTTGCAACTAGCAGTTTGAAAATACGGCTCCAGAGAGCAAGCACCCTGCGGCTTCTTCAGCTCGGTAGCACTCAGTCTTCTGCCCAGTGTTCCCTAACTACTCTGATGGAAGATCAAGTTAATTTTTAAACGAACCTCCAGCTCCTGTTCAGGAAGCTCAAGCTGTCATTTGCTTGATCCTTGACTTTCTCATCCTATCTGACAGGGCCTTTGTCTATATGTATGTATGTATATGTATGTATGTATGTGTATATATATATATGTGTGTGTGTGTGTGTATAGCCAATGACTCAGGTAGAGTCTGCCCTGCTCAGCTGGGCAGGCATGGAACCGCTTTTAGGAGAGTTTCCATCCATTTCAGAGACTTCCTTAAGAAGGAAACTGTCTAAAAGAAAAGCTACAGGAGAACATTAATCCTGCACCTCAGCCCTCACTCACCCATTTCTTATTACAGGTCGCTGAAGACTGATTTAGAAGAAAATTGGGATGAGAATTTCAGGATGACTTGAAAAAAAGAAAGGGAGGGAGGAAAGGAGGGAGAGAGGGAGGAAGGAAAGAATAAAGGAAGGAAAAAAAGGAAAGACACATAACTTTGAAGCCGACCATTTGGGGGGGGGGGGTGAGATAAACATTTAGCTTTTCCCTGTAGGAATGTATTCATCAAATAGTACACAAGCTGAGTCCTTACAACGGAAGGATGTGAAGGCAGTAGGACAGCCAGCCCAAGTACCCCATCGAGAAGCTATTCTAGTTACACACCATATTAAGGAATGACCTAAAACCGGTGACATCGAGCGAAAGGAACAGATAATGAAACTACAACGAAGCCTGCCCCAGGGATTTTCTTCGGATTCCCTGAAAGGTGGCAGGCATATGGCATTTATGCTGGGAAAGGCCACCAGGGGCTGGGCAGGACCCGGGTGCCCACCTTCACTGCTAAGACTTCCATATCAAAGGGTGTCTGGGTGCTACTTCTGAAGGAACAGTAGTCCTG
This sequence comes from Mustela nigripes, assembly GCF_022355385.1. Taxonomy (NCBI): domain Eukaryota; kingdom Metazoa; phylum Chordata; class Mammalia; order Carnivora; family Mustelidae; genus Mustela; species Mustela nigripes. Next base: position 1,976,114 of record NC_081561.1, read on the forward strand.
CCTTCTTCTCACTGTCACTTCCTGAGGTTCCAGTTACCCACGCTCAGCTGGGTTCGGAGCAGGCAACCAGTCAGAAGGTCAGCAGTAGTCTAACCCTATGCCTGCCTCACCCACCTCCCTCCCTCTCGTGACTAGGTATTTTGTCATCTCACATCACCACAAGAAAAAGGGTAAGTACAGTATAGTAAGGTATTTTGAGAGAGCGACACCAATTCACATAACTTTTATTATGGCATACGGTTATAATTGTTCCATTTTATTATTAGTCATTGTTGTTCATCTCTTATGTGCCCAATTTATGAATTAAACTTTATCACAGGCATGTAGTATAGGAAGAGACATAGTGTATATAGGGTTGGGTGCTATCCTAGTTTCAGACATCCACTGGAGGTGGGGCTTGGGATGGACCCACCTCGAATCGAGGGGGGCTCCTGTACTGTATGCTTGGAGTCATTCCCTAGGAGAGTACAGTCAATGGCCCTCATTCTCCATCATCCATCATTACTTTTTAGGCTTGAATAAATCAAACTCCCAAAGGCTTTGCATTTCACAATACACTGAAGTATTGATTTCCTCTCCAGGGTGTTAATAATAGTAAAACAAGTTATTTCTGCTGCTCCAAACAGTCCATATGCAGGTTCTTCAGGAAAAGTAGGATACAAAAATTAATAAGTAGCAATTAACTTTGCATGGAGCTGGATATAGAAGTGGAAAAACAAATTCATTTACTTCTCTTTCCTTTCCCTAAATAAAGTTGTATATACTTCCACAATACTTCTCTATTTTACTATAAGAGTCACACAGAGATACTCGTTCTTCTTCCCCGAAGAGCTGTGCAATGTGGCATCATGAAGCAACACAGCCCTCCCCCAATTCCATAGCAGTTGCACAGCTCAAAGAAACATGGTTATTGTTTAATCACACAACACTTGCTGTAAATCAACCAGCATTGCATAGGATGCAATTCATGGCTCTGAACTTACAGTTAGCAAAACCCTAAAACCCAGTTTGGCTTCAAGTGATCTCAGTAGGCTTGGGAAAGGGAGCTTTGTATTGTAATTATGTTTCCTGTATTTTTCTACAAGTAGCTCATAATATAAAAACAACTAGGGAACTACAATTAAGGAAAAAGAAAAATGGTTTTCAAAAGCTTCGAAACAGACCTTGCTACCATACACTGTAAAAGTATTTCATTGAAACCAGAGACGCACCCAGTTAAACTTCCCAATTTAGTTTTGAGCCCAACTCCTACATTCCAGTCTAGCAGCTTACTTTAACCTTCTGCCAAGGCTCTGTCTCCCTGAAATTTAATTAGACCAAGAGACCTTGTGAAGGAAAAGGATGAGGTTCCATCAAAACAAAGCAGCAGCTCTCTACGCCAGCTGCTACTGAGCTAACATCGAGACTAGTCCGTGTGCCTGTGCTCCAGTCAACTTCAAGGGAAAGATTAGGGACATCCCCGCTTATTTTACACTTTGCTTCTCCTGAAGGACTTTCTTACTTCTTTCTGTCGTGTCCTTTCGAGGAAAGAGACAGTAAATTGTTCAGGCTGCAGGGTTTGGGGACACAGGACCGACGAACTTCCAGGGTGGTGTGGGGAAAGTGTGGCACGGGAGTACACAGGACTCTGGAATGACAGCACGGACATAGGAACACTTCTTTAAATAAAGCTTCCGCCAGCATGAAGAGAAAAGGGACTGTGGAAGCTAGATTCTTACAAGGACATCAGGAATTAACTGCTCGGCTCACAGGACTGTGTGGAGCAATGGAGGGGGGCAGATAAGGTCACAATATAGTTTCCTTTTACATTTCACAAACCCTTTCCACTAGGGCGTGATCAGCTCCCGAGGACGAGAGAGAAGAATGATTCATCTATTTTGTTCTTTTCTTCTTTTTTTGACAGTTCAGTTCCTTCTTTATTTATAGGCTCGAAGTCATAGTGTGACAACAGGAGCAAGAACTGATTAAAGAGAAGATTTTATGTTAAGTTTCCAAAATGGACTTTGTGCACTGGGTGGTCTGGAACTTTTCTTTTAAAAAAGAGACAATAAAGCTCTGGGAAAAATTTAAAGCATTTCTATGTGAATATGACATTTCCTGAACTCTGGCTTCTGGTGTCTTCACTGTTTCCATTGCTATTCCTTAGGTGAGCTATACAGTTTCAACATGTGATTTATTATTGTCAAATTCAATTAGGTTTAGCTGAGCATTTTACAGCAGCAAAACAGCATGAGCAAAGAGAACGTGCATGTCCAGATGCCTGGAGCCCCCTTAATTTTTCTCGGACTCCCTGACTACCGTTGACTCGTCAGACCTTTCGGAGCTGTCCTCTGACAGTGGCTCTGTCTAGGCATAAACCCGACAGGCCCAATGCCAATGGTCCGAGTTGCAAACAGCAGCACGGTAGGAGGGCATGTTTTGCTGCAGCAATTTTTCAGGCTTTCCTGGCTTATGTTCTTGTTATAGTGAACTGATAAAGGGCCAGACCAAATCCTGGAAAAGTCATTAAGCCAGTTCCTGAGCCCACAGTAGTTAACATAAAATCCAGAAAAGTAGAGACCATGCTGTGCCATTATCTTCTACTATAACTATAGTTCCCTTTCCTCAAATCTCCTGGGTGCCTTTTTAAAAATCTTGATCAAGATAACAACACATCTTTAAATTACACTGCTTAGTTTTCTTTCCTCTCACTCCCCGCAATCTTTTTTTAATTTTGATCATTATTTAACACATTAAATGCCTTTAACACCCACCCATCTTCCCTAAAATCTCTGTGGGGAATGCTATTAAGTAGATTGATCACACAGGATAATTTTTCAAAGTTCACAGAGTCATGTTCTTTCTCTCCCCCTTTTCACTGTGGTTGCATTGGGAAAATTTTAATATTTATTTCAAATTATGTGTTGGATACCATGTTTCTCAACAGGTCAGCTGTAAGGTTTGCAAAGGACATCTGTTTAGGTGGAGAAACATTTTGAAAGTGTGAGCTTTTTTGGCAGGATGTTGTTAAATTTCTAATGTGCATATTGAAATAAACTGACTCTTGAGTGCTATAAATAAGGAGAAGATGTATGGACAGGGGATGTTAATAAGGAAAACTAAGACGGGTGAAAGCCCTGGTTAGACGTCTTCAAGAATTTAAAATATGGAAATGTGAGTAACACTGGGTATTCATTTCTTTCCTTCTACTTTTCAAAAAAAAAAAAAAAAAAAAAAAGCAAAATTGAGGAATAGCTCAGGTTCCAAGGGAATAAAAGAATGAAACAAATTTGGTTCTTGATCTAACTTTATGCTAATGTGGAGTGAGCAGGAAAACTTTACTCTTGGGGGAAAGGCTTCTTTTTAGAAAGAAATACTAAAAGCAAAACAAAACAAAACAAACTTCAGTAAAATGGAAAAAGCTTTAAAGTTGCACAGAATATCCCAGTTAAGATTCAAGACGAGCAGCTGGGAGTCGGTAAGAATGGGGGGAAAAAAAGAAACCAAAGAGTTCCCCCAGAAAGTTCGCAATATAGTATGTCTCTTACCAGGCAGTTTAAACTCTTACGTGCTCACAAATATATCATTTGATTGAAACCCTTCCGGACAGGGAATGAATCTCGCAGCAGTAAGAAAGGCAACGGCCTTAATAACGGTAACAAACGTTTCCCCCTCTCTTCCCTTTTACTGCTGTATATCAGCACAAATTGAAGTTGAAGCCAGGCCTCTCCTTTAATGACAAGGGGTGATAAGAGACAAGAAGAAAACAGCAGGCTGTCTCGTCTGCTCAGGAAGCTGGACTCAGTGGGACTGTCCATCAGCAGGGGCTGACAGAATGCCGTCAGACCCCAAACAATGCTCGGGCTCAACCTCAGGGAAATTGAGTCAGTCAGCACCGGCTCCGACAGGCGTACTGACAGTAGAGATAAAGTGGCAAAGGGAGCAAAACAGTGTGAGCAGGCCCTGCATTGTGTCCCTGTCCTCAGTTACCCGGGTGGAGGCTGCTGGGAGGCACTTGGCACAGGGTGACACATATGTACCCTAGACTGAAAGCCTGGCAGAGCCCTCACATCATCACCGCTGTCACCCCCACTGGTGGCCTGGCATGTGAGCCCTGCCTGTTACTTAGGGCTCAGGCTGTATACTTCAGTGACCTCCTGCTTGGTGCCTGAGGGCATCTCTAGGATCCTGTGACCCCTCATTGATCCCATTTTTCTGGGTTGGGGGCCACTTAGTTTCAATGGATAGCATTTGTCATTCGGAATCAGGAGCTATCAGGAGCTACTAAACAAGGGAAAGAAATAGATCTGTCCATGGGTATGTCCCAGACACTACTGGAAAAGCGTACCGAGCATGGCAGAGCTCTCGTGGAAAGTAAATGAGAACATTGTCTCCCTTTGGTGTCCACTTGTATGTCAGTACGGCCTAAGGTGGTAAAAGAAAGTATTCACTGTATTAAGGGAGAATCCAACTAATGGCATTCATAGTGCAGCCGACATATAGACACGTCTTTTCTACGTGTACTCTAAAAATATGGTTAGCATAAAAAGAGAAATGTCATTAGGCAAAAAGGGTTCTAGAAGACACACTGACAACACAATCGTGTGCAGGAAATACAGGACTTAAACACACCAATTTCCTTTTAAATAGTTTTAAAAAATGCTGTGGAGGAAGTCCCTTAAGGCAGACATGCTTGAGACATGTAGAGACGAGGACAGTGGTCCTCTGTCCTTCATGGAACAGACACACAGCTCCATACAGTTCATGCCACGCTGAGGCCAAGCTTCTCCTGCCGCAGGAGGGGAGCAGGGTGCCCTTTCAGCACGGTCCCAACGACTGTCTGGCCATCTGCACCCTCCGGCACCGGGGGCCTGTGCGGCCTGTCCTGTTCCATCAGGCTTTGAGTGAGCTGAGCAAAGGAAAGCATTTTTTAGAAGCTGTGCCTTATAGCTGTGGGGGAGCTGTCTACTCATGAGTCGGTTGCTTTAAATAAAGCCAGCGGTACGATTTGGGGAATGCAGTCTTGCCTCACACACATTGATGAGGCCCTATGGCTTTTTGTATCTCTTCTGCACCTATACTTGTAATCTCAGAGTTAATTTTTGCTGTTGCTGTTAGCTTTATGTCTTGATCCCCAGTGCTTACAGGAGTATCAAGCTAGGGAAAGCTAGATTAAGTACTGTAACTGGAGCCCTCTTGGTTCTGATTTCTTCACTGATCTTCACTCTAAGCAGCTGATGGGGGTGGGGTGGGGGGGGGGGCTGACTCACAGTTGTGATGCAGAGCCGCTTAATGAAAGGGAGATAAGATTGTTAGTGACCTCAGCATTCCAGGCTTCAAAGCCAGCACCATCTTCGCTGGAAATTACTGGTTGCTCTTAATAACTGGATCTTGGGTGTGAAGATTTACCCATGCTGGTAGGAGGTGACACAAACCCCGAGGAAAGGAGATAAAGCACCTTTAAGCGGACCGATTAAAGACTGTGGTGACCTAATTGGCAAGTGGCACTCTGGAGCACGAGAAGCAGGCGGCCTTGCTTTTGCCATTTAGTACTTTTTACCCTCAAAGCACTTTACACACATCAGCTAATTAAATCTCCAGACAATCACATTCAAAATGCAACTCAAGAGATCCTATATCTGTTTCAGGTGGCTGTTTGCTAGCGATGAAAGCACCATACCAAGTATCAGTGGGGATTAAAGCCCAGCTCTGTCCCACAGCTTATCTTCAGCCTGCCTGTGGCTAGGAGACACCTTGCCACTCGAGGAAGGCCGACTAGGGCCACAGGAGACCCCTGATAGCACCAGGGGAAGGTGATTTTCCATCAGCTTGTTGCCTTTTAGTGTAATAGGAAATACGCCCCACCCCATAGAAAGGGCTCTGCCTTCCCTCTGAATAATAGTGCCAAAGAATATGGCCAGTAATACGAATGCCTCCATAATATAGATTTTTTTCCTTTGGGGTTTTTCTCAATTTATATTGTACCACACACCACTCACATTCAAGAAACTCCCTTCAGTAATCTTTCCTTCCCTCTTTCAATTCATCCATCCATCCATCCATTCATCCTTCTCCCAACCAAAATAAAAATTATATGACAGAGTCATTCAAATGTACACCCCTAGATTCCTTCCAACAGTCATTCCCTCAGTAACTTGTTAAGAAACTCTAGGACTAACCAGGCAGCTCACTTACATCCAAATTCTTGTTTTTCCCTTGTTTCTCTGAGGACTTTCATATTTGAGGAGAAATTAAGACAACTACGAGGACCTTTGTTAGTAAGGGTTTTGAGAGACATCAGGGGAAAAAAGTGTATTAAGACAGATATTTTATTTACCCTTCTATGATTTTTATCTATCCATTTGTTTGGTTTCCTATTATCATGGTTAGTAGAGAGCTTACTAGGCTGCTGCATATGTAACCTGGTAGTCTTTCTTATGTATAAGAGGAACAGAATCCTGTATCTGAACATGTGTATAGAGACATTTAAACAAATAACTTGATTTAATGTCACAAAGCCATCTAGTGGTAGGGTTCTGGACAAAAAGCCAGGATTTCTGATTCTTAGTCCAGCACTCACAATGCTCAGTAGGACAAACTCTCCCTAAAAGTACCATGAGCAATATACTTTATGCTGCATTAATTGAGTGGCACAAAGGTCTCTAAAGAATAAATACTGTATCAACATATGGAAATATCAACCTACTCCAGAGCTAGATGAAAGAGATGAATGGAGAAGAGTCGATACAGTATGATTCAATGCGTATGACATTCCGGTATCAGCATGCTAATCGATGGTGATAGATATTAGATAGTGGTTACAGGGGAAAGAGGAGCAACAGGGAAGGTGTGGGAAGAAACTCGTGGGTGATCTTCTCTGTATGATAGGAGCAGAGCAAACATGAGTGCATCTATTTGTCAAAGTGGACCAAAATATATAGTGAAGTGCATGTCACTGTATATAACTTAGGTCTCATGAACAAAGGATTCTTTGGCAGCACCACCAACACAGAGATATCAAGGGACAGAACCTGGCTTGGTATCATGGCTTAACCCCATAGCTGTGTGACCTTGGAGGGCAAGTTTCTCAGTGTTTCTGAGCCTCAGATTTTAAACCAGGTGTAAAATAGGGAAAGCATCACCTATCTTGAAGGATTGTGAGAATTCAAGATGACATATGGAATGTAGCTAGTACTATTTCTAATTTATTTAATGCTGTTAGGGCTAATATTGTTGCTTTTATCACTAAGGTATAGGGAAAGCTATCCTTTTAATTTCTTATAGTAATATCATGGATGAAAATGTAATCTTTTTAAGAAAGATTTGATTAAGGGCGCCTGGGTGGCTCAGTGGGTTAAAACCTCTGCCTTCGGCTAATGTCATGATCCTAGGGTCCTGGGATCAGGCCCCGAATCGGGAATCTCTGCTCAGCAGGGAGCCTGCTTCCCTTCTTCTCTCTCTGCCTGCCTCTCTGCCTGCTTGTGATCTCTGTCTGTCAAATAAATAAATAAAATCTTTTAAAAAAATCTGATTAATTAATTAAGAGCACATTGGGGGAGGGGCAGAGGGAGAAGGACAGAGAATCTCAAGCAGCCCCTGTGCTGTGTAGAGGCGAAAGCAGCGTTCAATCTCATGACTCTGAGCCAAAATCAAGAGTCTGATGTTCAACTGACTGATCTACCCAGGCGGCTCAAAAATGTAATTTTTTCGGGGCACCTGGGTGGCTCAGTGGGTTAAGCCTCTGCCTTCGGCTCAGGTCATGATCCCAGGGTCCTGGGATCGAGCCCCGCATCGGGCTCTCTGCGCTGCAGGGAGCCTACTTCCTCCTCTCTCTCTGCCTACTTGTGATCTCTGTCAGATAAAAAATGTAATTTTTTCAAGTGGGTTGTCTTATAGTGTTTCTTTCATGCTTTCATGTTACTTCAACCTTGCATGTAATCCGACTTCTATTTTTAGATCATTTTTTGAATAATTGTAACCAGAGTATGCAGGATTTTGTATTCTACTTTTCCCTAATTATTATAAATGTTTCATATGCTCTTGATTGTTTCTTGCCAAATGTTTACAGTATTAGAGCTGGGACGTAGCTGTGGACAAGACAAGGCCCTTGCCATGAGCTTATGTTCCAGTCAGGGTAGACAGTCCAGAGTACAGGAGATGTGAGTAAGACCATGTCCGCTACTGAGAGTGTTCGACGAAGACTGAAGAGGAAGCCAGCTGGATAAAGAGTGGGAAGGCTGGCTGGAGAAGGCCTTCCCAAATAGGTGACATGTGATCCAAGATTTGAATGACAAGAAAAAGCCAGTCCCATTAAGTCCTGAGGTAGGTGGGTCTCCCGGGGACACCACAGGTACATGGACGGTAGGGAGCAACACCCCTGGTCTGAGGGGCAGAGAGAAGGCCACTGAGTCTGGACAAATTGAATGAAGGGAATCAGAGCCCAAAAAGAAGTTGGAGAGGTAAAAAAAAAAAAAAAAAAAGGCCAGACCATGCCTGACCTGCTGGGTAATTCCTCCCATGGGGCCCAGGCCTCTCCCAGCAAAGCCATGTTTTTGCAAGACTTGACTCTCTAGTATCTGCATCTGGTCGACCACAATCATATAGCTGGCTAACTCAACTAGTTCAGAAGTCTGATTTTCAGATGCCAATGTAATTTTTCCAAGTGAGCTTGGGACATTTAGCTAAATGTTTAAAAGGGTGGCTAAGGGACTTTTGCCGGGCATGCTCCAACCCCTTTCCCTCCCTAACAGAGCCGCCACTCTTTAATGTGTTTGTGCCACCCAGCCTAGAAACATCTGGCCACTCTTGAAGGGATTAGGTCCAGGCTACTGCAGTCAGGAGTCAGGACTCTGCCCAGCTGGCCCTGTAGGACACAGGGCCCAGGGGACTTCCCGGGGCCAGAGGGCAGGAGCCTGGCCTCCTGTGCGGTAGAAGGGCCAGACCTCTTCTGGCCGAAGGAGGACACGTTTGAGCTCCGGAGGGCGGCGAAGATGGTGCCCCACCCTTCACTTCCTCCTGTGTGAGCAGAATCCTGGTCAGACTGAAACTGTCCCTACCAATTCCCCTTTTTGGAAGGCACCTTCTTTTTCTCCACTCGTTCTCAAGAGAATGGGACACAGCACTGAAACATGCTGGAATTTTCAATTTTTTACCAAAGTCTAAGTACATAAAGGTTCACTCATCTACGTAGAAAGAACTTGGCTTTGCTTTAAAATGCTTAGTCCTGGGGCACCTGGGTGGCTCAGTCTTTAAGTGCCTTAAGTCATGATCCCACGGTCCTGGGATCCAGACCTACATAGGCTCCCCGCTTGGCGGGAAGCCTGCTTCTCCCTCTCCCACTTCCCCTGCTTGTGTTCCCTCTCTTGCTGTGTCTCTCTGTGTCAAATAATAAATAAAATCTTGAAAAAAATAAATAAAATGCATAGTCCTTTATCAGCCAGCTACGCACAATACAGATTTGGATTGTGTTCTGAGCCACTAGAGGCCTCAGGCCCTAGGGGCACATGCCCTATTGGATGTTTTTACAGGCTCCAGGCTAGGCCGGAGCTGGGCTGCCTCAGGAGGAGAGGCCGCGAGAGAGGGGAGCATGTGAGGCGAGCAGAGAGAAGACTCACCGAAGGACTGGATTTGGAGGAAAGAGGATTTATAGGGAACTCCTAGGATTTTGGCTTGAATGGGGACCTTTCCATCGCTTTCAAAGACATTATATGAATTTACAAATGCTACCAGCAAAGTATGAGTGTAACTTTTTATCACAACACCAGCATTAGATTTTATCTCCTTTTGAAGAAAGCCCTCATTTTCGTGATTATGAAACAGAGACTCTTTGAAAAGATTACTTTTGTAAAATTACCTGTGTTCTCTTATATCATTCCATGGAACACACTGTCTTGTTTTGGATCTTGATTTGATGCCAAAGCCTCTCAGCTGAGGAAGTCTGGTTAACTCGGAGAAAGGAGCTCGGTTTCCACAGGCCCCAGCTGTGTTCGTGTGAAAGGAAGGAGAGGGAAGGCAGCTCACCTTCTTCCATGACCCCTAGCTAGGGCCTAGCTTCAGCTGTGCCTTAGGATGTGTAAGGAAAGGGTTAAGCCACCCTGTGTCCACTAGGCCCCACCGACATGGTCCGCTTTTAATCTGTGGCTTGTGGCAGGAGGAAGTCCGAGAGGTGGCCTTTCACATGACATCATAAAAGCCTGATTTATCGCCAGCCACCAAACATCTAGAAAATCATAACATCCTTTCAGGAAAATGCAGTGGAAAATAATCAGGTTGACTTTGATGAAAGCTTTGGTGGGGGCTCCAAGTGTGACATTCTGCACAGTAACCCTTGGCAGGTGCCCTGTTTGCAGTCTGAGCAGCCTTCATGACAAAGCCCCGCGTCTGAGCTGCATGGCTGCCCACAGCGGAGCAGGGCTTTCATGTCCACAGATAAAACGAGAGTTTGGTTCGCACTCTGCCAGCTTGCCTAAAATAACACCAGAGTGTATGTGAAAATGCTCTGGGAATAACAGCTCTATCCAGATGTGAGGAATTCTCGGTTATGGAAATATCAAGATCCTACTCTTTTACCAAACCTGCAGCCATGGTAGCAATGTCAAATGCTGCTGCTTCCTCTGCTGCTTCTGTTGACTTGCTCTTCTCCCCTTTCCTAAGACCACCTTCAGGACACAACTCTGCAGTCAGAACTTTTTCCTATGTAGTATTTCCAGAGCAGTGTCCCCTGTGGTGTCATTCTTAATATCTAAGGGAGCTAATAAGTGATGATAGAGATGACACACTCCAAAATCAAGGGGTGAATTCCTCAGACCACAAGAAATTGTTCCCAGGAATGTTTACATCTCTGTGCTGTTTCTCCTGCTCAGTAAGTTGACAAAAGCACCAAGCAGGAACCTCATTTTCTTTGGTGTGCATGATGTACTCTGCAAATAAACATAGGAAAGAGGGACAAAGATAGAGTACTGGATGGTTCTAGAATTCTGGCCACATCAAGTCTATAAAAGCTCACTGGCATAGAAGGTAGGCCTATCTTTGCAGATTGACATCAACACAGAAGGTCCTGGGATTCCTGAGCCTTGGGGAAGAGAGGTGTTCTAAAGATTGGGCTAGGACTGACAAGGGCCTAGTCAGGGTTGAAAGTCTGGCAAAAATGAAGACTGGGACACAGTTCAAAGTTATGTTCACTTTGTTTTACTGCGACACCTCAATTGTGTTGTACGGAGACTTCATAGGATCAAAGACTCAACATCATTACGCAGAGCCCCATGAAGGTTCCCAGAAGGTTGGTGCTTGGTGGAGGGAGGAGCCCCCAGTTTGGAGGAGCTCAGAGCCCGCGCCCCCACACTATCCACCTGAGAATGGGCTTCCTACTGCTGCATCACCCGGCCCTCACCGCCACCACTGTCAATTCCTTCAGTTTGATTTCTGAACTGGAAAGGCCTGCCCAAACCTGATTGTCCCAGGATTTTGTATAGGAACCAGGATGATGTGGGAGCTAGCACAGGGGTGAGGCCTAGCTCTGGTCCGGTCACCTGAGTTCTTTCACTTGAGCTTTCCTCATCTGTCAATGAGGGAAGGGAGGGACTGGAAGAATTTTCAAGGTCCCTTCTAAGGCCCTGCTTGCTACTGGGCTAGCATAGCTGGTGCCTGCACAGGGCTGCGTTCCTTACATCAACCTTTAGGGATCCTGTGTGGCATCTCCTTGCCTAACGACGGCTCATTGTCTCGCAGAGGCTGCAGCAGAAGCAGTGGCTCTCGAGTTCTGCTCTAGCAGGCCTTGGTCTGGCTTAACCTCAGCACGGTTCCAGGTATAGCCAGGCAGTGGGGGAGCTGGTGACTCAGTGCACAGTCAGATGGCAGAGGCCTCTGCAGCCCAGTTGCACCTCTGCCCACGGATGCTGTGCCCACAGAGCTGGAAGGCTCCACGCAGAGGGTACTGGTTCAGAGGCAAGTGACCCGAGGAGGGAGGCAGGATTTTGGGTAATGGTGTGCTGCACCCGAGGCCCAGAGGGAACTAGGGCTTCAAACACTCCCCAGATAAGCATCCCTGGACATTTGGGGAGCCTCCTACAGAGCCTGCCAGACTGAGTGTTTCAGCTCTCTTGTGGCTGTAAAACACATACTGGCAGTATCTTATTGCCCAGAGCCGTGCGTGTCACTGCGGCGCTCGCACAGTAAATAAATACGGTGAAAGTGGGGGATATACTTCCCACCGATGAAGCTCATCACCAGATGGCCTGCCGTATGGAGTGCCACCAGGTCAGGAAGCCTCTGCTCAGGGGGCTCCTACGTGAGGTGCCCTCTTCAGTGGGTCGGGGGCTGCCCCCACTCCCCAGCCCTGGCCCTTCGGGACTCAGCTGTGGAGGGCCTCTGGCTGCTGTTCACTCAGAATGGCTCTGTGCCCATGACTAGCTTTGGGGTGGGAGACTTGGGGAGATCTCTGAGCCGGCAGTAAAAGCATCTGTTTATTGGGCCCCTTGTCTGAGCTATGCACCAAGAAGCACTTTACATACCTCACACTGTTAAACCTTCTAGCAGTCCTGTGTGCCCCACAAGGGAAGGGAGGCTCTGGCAGGCGAAATGACGTGCCCAGTGTCCATTCATGGTAGAGCCTGGATCCAAAGCCCAGTCTCTCAGACTCCAGCCCAGGTAATTAGCCCATTTCTCTAAACTCCCTCCCTTCTTCTCCATTTAGTAAGTGGGCTGACAGCTGATGTGTACAACAATCTGTCAAGTCATGCATTCCCATCGAGCAGATGCCCTTGATGGGGACAAAGTCCCACCCTGGAGAACTTGTTGAAGACATAACAGAAGGGGACTATCCTTGCCCTCCATCGAGGTCCAGAAATACTGAAACTGCTGGTTAGACTGCCTGTGTAGGTTGTACAAAGAGCAGGTAACAGAAGTGGAAACCCAAGTCAGAACAAAAAGGGGGCATACCAGCAGATACCACTTTGCCATAAGCACATGGCTCTCAATGGCACCCTGTGAAGGAGTTTAATGCAGCCGTGGAGTTTACAGCAAAAGTGAATTCATTGTTCTTCTTCAGTGGGGGGTGGTGGTGGAAGGTTTTATAAGAGGGTTGAAGATAAAGTATTCTGTTTTGGTTCCTATGGTTAATGTCATCTAGAAAACACAACTCTCAGCTAATTAAGCACCATAAGGAATGGTCATGATCATGGACTTTGTAAGCAGCTGAAACATAGACCAGAGGGCAATTTGCCTGTGGAAGGATTCTTTTCAATCTGTCCCCCCCTGCCCCCCTGCCACTACTGGGCTGTGAGATTCTCATAGACGTTCCTCAGCAGAACCAGGCTTTGGGGTGGAATCTTCTAGGTACTGTTGGCTTTCTAGGACCACAAGCAACAGTAAGGGACACCTGACATGGGAGTTCTGTGAGTTTGGGAAACTTCCAAATGGACTTTGCTCAGATCTGGCCCCCTCGGAATACCCTTTTCTAAAAAAAGACTTCAACTCATAGAATTCACAAGAGTTGTCTGGTCTTACTTATGCCACCACCATGACCGTGACTAACAGAAATACAACTAGTCCTCAGGGTGCATACCTTTTCTGTTTCAGGGTCTGGGTAGTGAAAGAGATCGCTACTGGAGTGGGTCTGGAGAACACGTGTATCTAAAGACTTTATCCAGATGGACTTAGTTCTGGAGTTTGGACAGTGAGAGCTCAGAAAGAGGGAGATGTCTAATTATCACCATCATGATGATAGTAACAACAGTAATATTTATCACAAAACAATAGCTGTGTAGTGCTTTACTATTTGAAAAGCATATTTTGGCCTATTTTTTTTTTTTTTTTACATAATTCTGGCAACATTCAGCCATCCACACACTCAGTAGCCATAATCACCTGGCCTTTGAGTGGCTCAAGATCCTGTAGTAAGAGACTAGCGAATTCGTGGCGTATCATCTGGTTCGTGCCACAGCACAGAGTGGGCCAGAGCATGTGAACAGAGGGGAAGCCACATGAGTACAGAGAGGAGGCACAGGGTTGAGACCTGAAGAGGGACAAGAAAGGGGAGGAGAATGAGCATTGTGGTGGCCTTAAATGTGCCCTGGGGTAAGCCTGTCCCTGAGGCACCTGCATAAATCAGTAATGGGAGGACTCGTCTTAACATGGTCCCTTTGGAACCAGGAAGAGCTACCCTCACAAAGGGCCAGAAGAAGGGACCGCAGCCCTTCAGGGACCAAGGCTCTCAGAGATCTTTTCAGAGTAAATGCTCCCTGAGCTGGATCGTGAACCATGAGTGGGACGGAGGACAGCAAAGGGCAAAGGTAAAGACAGTGTAGGTGTCAGATCAGGAGCTGAAGCGCACAAGGGGGTTACAGAACCTTCTGTGACTTGCAGGTTGGGATGGCTGGGGCAGCGTGGTGTGGAATTCCCCCCTCGTGCTGGCTGTGGACCCCAGGTTCACAGTCGGGAGGGCTAGTTTAGCATGACGGGCAGAGCTGGGCCTCAGCGGAATACCAGTACTGACTGTCACTCACTCCCCAAGCCTCAGTTTTATAATTTTAAACCTGTTACATTCTATCTGCATGTAATAAAGATCGGAGATACCGCAAATGCTTAGAACAGTGCCTGATGCTGGGCGGGCTCTCCACAAATGGCGACTACTGTCAGTGTGTAACACGAAGGCTCCATCGGGGCCTAGGGCGTCTAGCAGATGCCTTGGAGGCCACGCCAGGCCTTGGAGCTGGTTCTCCAAAGTGGCTGCCCGGCACTCCGCCGCCGACACCTCATCAGACTGTTAGTTCCCCATAGCCTGTCATTGTCTTGCTTGTCCTCATTTATTTAAACCGTACCCCTGTGAAAACACATGGGACTTGGGGGCAGAGAGACTTAGGCTGACAACCCAGATTCATCAGTCCAAGTGGGGGAAGCAGCTCAAGCTAGGGCCCTGTGGTGATAGGAGCTGGCTGGTCAGAAACCCCCGAGGTGGGGTGAGGTAAGCTGTTACATGTGGCAATGAATCCAGGATGTAAGGATCGATAACTTTGTCAAAAAGATCCCTGGATATATTTCTTCATCTGGGTACTCATCAGACCCTCTGCCTAGGGGTGGCTTCAGGGATCCACTTGGGGAACCTGTTGACCACCGAGGGGCTGGTGATCAGATTGGAGCCATTTTGGGGCATCTGGGGAAAGGGATGGAGGCCAGAGCAGCACACACAGACTCTGTGAGGAGTTCCAAAGCCCAGAGCCCAAGAGGAATCCCTCGCTCACTCGGGTCCTCTTCTACATGTAGGCACCCTGGAGTTTCTGGAAGAGTAGAGTGAGACCCAATACTGTAAGATTCTGTGGGATAACCTAAGTCACTGTCACCAAGTTAGCAAAAATAAATGGAGGCCAATTAATAGCACACAGATGGTGCCGCAGGGTTATGGAACAGAGGAGGTCTTTTAGGAGAGAAGATTTACCTTCTCCCTCTCAGAGGAGGGAGACACTTCCCCCATGGTCAGGGCAGCTCACAGCCGTGCCTGACTCGAGCCTGTGGCAGAACCTGAACGGCCACTTTGATCTTTATCGGGTGACTCAGTGCTTCTTGCACCACCATCCCTCTGACTGGAGCCCTGGCAAGGGCGCAGTATGCAAAGGAGGCACAGAGGGGAGAGGAGGAACAGACGCATTAGCCATCCTGGCAGATGAGCTCAGGTCTGAAGACTCAGAGCATCACGCTTCGGGGGCCTGGTGCTCCCAGCTCATTTCTCCCGAATGGTTTCTCTCTCTGCTACACTCTTCTCTCTCCTTTCCTTCTCAAGGAGCCACTTACAGTAGAGGCTTTTCAATATTGGCCAACCTTCTGTTTAATACTGTATATATGTCATGGGGGCTCCTTGTACTTCTCTGGCTTACCCTCATGGAGGGGAACTAGAAAAGCTCCTAGCAACTCAACACATCTTTTCCCCCAAAATGATGCAAGACACCTTAGAAAGTTCCTTAGCACCCAAAAGAAGGCCCTGACCCCACCTGCCCCTTTGGGATTTCCTGCCCGTTCTTGCTGGTTACCCGCTAAGAAGGGACGCCCCTGGCCCTCTGCACCCCACATTGCTCTCTCCTTTTGTCCAGTGCTCTCTGCGTGGAGGTCATGTTCTGTAGACACCGGCGGACAGTGGCAGGCTGCATTTCTCTGAAATCTGCCTCATTTCAGCTTATTTCCTTGTCATCAGTTCTGTAACTGTTCTGGCCTGTGTGAAATGGTTGGTTCGGTGAGGGGGAGAAAATACATTTCTCCTTTTATACCTTTAAAATACCGCCCTCTCCTCAGGTGAAGGCCAACCTAGCCTCGTGCTCTGGGCTGGAGAACTGGGTTTCCGGTGACCATAATCTCGAGTTATTAATGAAGTGTGTTTATTCATCCTCATGAGTAGAAACACAGTGTAATATCTTGACTTAATAGAACCTGCCTCATGACCTGCAGGTAGTGTCTGTGTGCCAGCTGTGCCAGGCCTGTCAGGACGGGGAGGAGCTGGGGCCCAGCAGGGGCTGTCCCTTGAGTCCTACAG
The DNA here is from genome assembly GCF_022355385.1 of Mustela nigripes. NCBI lineage: Eukaryota > Metazoa > Chordata > Mammalia > Carnivora > Mustelidae > Mustela > Mustela nigripes. Next base: position 1,992,609 of record NC_081561.1, read on the forward strand.
GAAGTCACGGGGCTCAGTGGTGCTCGGGGCAGGATGACTCTGATCCCAGTGCACACCAGGAGCAGCCAGCCAGAAGCATCCCCTTACCTTTGCTCCTCACGTAACACCCCTCCTCACTCGGAGCTTTTCCTTTTCTTTTTGCGATTTAATTTTTTTCCTCTTTTGGAATAGCTGCTTATGGGGGGGGGACTCCTCAGGGGCTTTCAACCACCGCCTCTGGCCGTGAAAGAGTGGACACAGCTACATCCTCGGGGTGTCTTCTGAGGAGGTGGGCATCAGGCAGATCAAGCTGGTACTTTCTTTCCTTTTCTTGATCTCTACCTTTCTTGATCTCGGTTTCCTCAGCGAAATCAGTGTTCCTCAGCAAATTTGTGGATTTTGTTTAAAGGAGTTGGTGGGATCCTTAGCAAGGCTGAATGAATCAGAATTTCCAAGGGAAGCTGTCCTAGGATCACTTCCTCAGATCCATATGCATTTTGGGGTCTTACTCAGTTTGGTGTCGCTGGGACCCAGCCCACTTCTGGGTACACAACAGGCATAATAAGGAAAAATGGACTCTCCTTAAATTGCAGCCCGACTGTCCACAGTTCAGCTGGACATTTCCATGTCTGCCCTACCCGGGGAGGTTCTTTTGCTTTAATTACTCCCATCACCAAGTGGCTCCCAAGTTGCTTAAATGAGGCAAGTGAAGCCTGTAAAAGCCCCTTTGAAACACTGAAAAGCACAAGGAAGAACACCCTGGAGGTGAGCGATCCCAGAAGACCACATCCGGATTCTGCCTCAGCAGACCGGCTCCCAGGACTCACAGGCCCCTTGAGCCCCCAGCTTCCCCGGATGCCTATCCTCCCAGCCCAAGGCCCAGCCCCATGGCAGGCATCCTGCTGGGTCCTGACTCTGTATTTCTTCCCTGCTCCCCTGGCAACCTTGAGCTGCTCCTTGGATACCCTCCAGCTGTGCAGGCCAGGCCTGGCAGGCCCACGCCCACAGCACCAGCACTTAGCCTGTAGCCTCTAGGATGACATGACCAACTCTAGGAAGACCCTCCCCTGCCAGGTGAGACCCCCCCAACCCCACCTTGAGGGTGTTGAGGAAACATGTGAGTTATGGTATGCACGTGAGTGCCCTTCAGACCTGGGCACGCACACTATGACTGTGACTGGTGGCCTGTCAGCAACACTGTTAAATTAGCAACGTGACACGCCCTGCCGGGCTTCCAACTCTGCCCTCAACATGGCCCCCAAGCCTTCTGCTTCTCTCAATTTCCAGAAAAGGGCCATAGAGCAGCTACACTGAACTCCCCGACCAGCTCAAGACCTTTCACAGACTGCCCTTTGCTCCTGCTTTTCTCAGAGCCTTGTACTTGAGCCTCCCGCGCTCGGTGTGTTTTCACGGTACCACTGCTGCGTCGGTGCAAGCCTCCAGGACCTGCACACACATGTGGGCATGGCCCCCAGCACCGGCCGGTGCCCCAGCGTGCCTCCGTGCCTCGGGCCACCACTCTTTCCGCGGCCACGACTCCTGCACACTCACTCTGCGGTTTCCGTCTACTATAGCACCTCATTCTCCCAGTCACTTTAGGTGCTAGATATCATCTCCAGTTTGCAGATGAGGGAACAGAGTACCCTGCCTGAGATCACAGAGTGCTGGCTGGGTGTGGAGGGCGATGAGCTTCAGCTTCTGGCCTGCTTTACTCCTCAGCCCTTTGCTTTTAGCCATTGAGCTTCTTTCCCCCAGTTGGATGAAAGAAAGTTCCACGGGGGCAGAAATTGTTCCTTGCCCATGTGCAGGGACCCACGCAGTATGCAGGATGGCCTCCTGAGCACAGACCCTCCCCTTTGGAAGTTCTCCCCTGCTTCTTTCCATCACGGCATCCTCTTAGTGTCCCTTCTGGCCCTCTTCACAGCTTGTAATTACTTTGTCAATTAATTTATTGTTCTACTGTCAGCCTCCCTAAAATGTAAGCTCCACGAGGGGCAGGATGTGCCTTTCTCATTTATCTCTATCTTCAAGATCTAGCACTGTGGCTGGCACGCAGGATGCACTCAGTAGCTGTTGGATGGATAGAGGAATGCTTAAAATGAAGTCAGTGTATTCCCTTCACTATTCCTATTGCATTGTAACCATCACCATCCCCTCCCCCACTAAGAATTCTGGTCAACTTTAGTTTTTTTTTCCTCTACTTTGCCCACATCATTTTCAAATATATTGCTCTCAGATTTTCCTTTCATAGCCTTCAGATCCATGTACTTGGATGGCGACAGTCCCCGCTCCCTTCAAAGACCAGTGTCTGCCTGGCTCCAGTGTCCCTTATCTCCCTGGGATGCTGCTCATTCTTTCAGAAGCTCTTTGGGACATTCCTTCAATTAGAAAGTTTTATTAGTTGCTAAGTAAAATCCAAGTTCTTCCTCTGACTTCTAAAAACTTTGACAGTTTGATCTCAAGCTACTTTTCCAGTTTTACTCCCTACATTCAGGAAAGGTTGGACTGACCAGGAAGCACACACATACTGAGGTCTCCCCCACCTTTCTGAATCTAGAAATCCAAAGAAGAAGCATTAATCTCATGCTGATCATCACATTCCGGGTACTGCATGCTGAAAGTACACAGCTAAACACCTCGAGGCTGGAGAGGGAAGGTTAATTCACAAGCGAGGACAAAGAGAGCTGGTGGGTCTCAATCAGCCTGCCTCCCAATCAGGTCTTGATGGCTCCCTTGGACATGGGAGGTCAGGCGTCCTGCCCCTTCCCTGGCCTGGCCAGGTGGGAGCTGAGTAGGAAAGGACTTTGCAGGGGCGCCTCGGTGGCTTAGTCAGTTGAGTATTCGACTGTTGGTTTGGCTCAGGTCATGATTTCCTGGTTGTGGGATTGAGCCCTGAGTCAGGCTCTGTACTGGGTGTGGGGTCTGCTTCAGATTCTCTCTCCCTCTGCCTCTCACCCACAGTCTCGCTCTTTTTCTCTAAATAAATAAATAAAGTATTTTAAAAAATAGACTTTGCATAAAGGTGACAAGACCTAGTAGGGGAGCTGAGCAGGTGCCAGAGGGACAGGCTCTTGGCCCCTCTCCCGGGGGCACTGGTGCTCCATAGGGAACAATGACCAGAGACTTGGGAGAACCAGCCTGTCCAATAGATGATTTTAAAACTGTTTTATTCATTAAGATATACCTTATCTGCCACATCCTTGAAATGACAGAACGTCTTATTTGCTATGTGATGTGGGAAATGGCAGATGCAGGAGATTCAGACAAGGATGGAGAGCCCAGCAGAAGCAGGAGACGCCCTGAAGCCAGGTAATTCACACAACTGCTGGGAGAAGAAACACTGCGTTGCCTTTTGCACACAGGGACAGGAATTTAAGCAGGGTTTGTTTGTTTGTTTGTTTGTTTGTTTGTTTTTAAAAATAGTCCTTAGTAGGCTGAAAGGTCTGGAAGCATCCATGTGGCTGAGCTTCCAGTCACCGATACTAACACAGTACCTTTAGCTGTGCACAGAATGGTCAGGGAGATAGGCCTCTAAGCCAATCATGGCAGCTTAGTGACTGGGGCTGTTCATGGGGACAGTGGAGGAGAAAAGGGAGGTGAGGTGGGTGTGCATTCTTTCACGGGACAGACAGGTTTTGCAGAGGAGAGGGTGTCTGGGCTGAGTCCTGCAGAGTCACAGAAACCTTCTCAGGCCAGGGTGGGAAGGACAAGCTATTCCTTCTTCTTGGGATGTCCTTCTTTCCGTCTGGACCTACTCATAGCATACCCACTCCTCAGGAGCCAGCTTAGATGCCACCTCTCCCCAGAGCTGCTGATCTTAAGTGACCTGGTCTTCCTTCAGACTCGGGCAGCTCTACGCTCTTCCCACTGACACAGCTCCATCCTCCACATCCTAGATGTGGGGGGCTTATTGCCACACTGTCCACACTGCAAGCAAATGACACATATTCTGCCTACAGTTAGTGCTCAAGATCTGTTTCCTGAAAGAGTGATCAGATTCCTTGTTTTAAGGAAGGAAAGTCTGATTTGATGAGAACAGACGTGGGGCTTGATAATTTGGGCCATGGTATTTTCTCTTCTCAGGATTTTCTTATTATTATTCTTTCAAAGTGATGATGTAAGTTATTCTGTGTGAAACGCTATCACAGGAAGTCACATCTCAACATACCTGCACATTTCAGCATCTAGTTTGATTTGAAGAAAACCGTTCTCTCCAATGCCATGCTTTCTGAGTTGCTTACTTCTTGGAAACTGCCTATGGAGCTGCATTCAGCAACACGGGAGGCTCTACAGGTTGTGGTGCCATCACTGTCGAGGACTGCGCCATAAGGTATGGCTCAATTTTGTAACTAGCAACACCATGTTACTGAATTTATGTGAGAAAAACATACAAAAAGCATCACTTCTGCTAAACTCTTATTCCTTGCTAATCTAATTAAGAAAGTTTTGAGTCAATGTTAAAGATACACAGTTAAATTTTCCTCTGGAAAAGTGTGGCTCTTATTTCCTCCACAAAAATGCAAAGTTGTTTGCACAGAGAATTGTCAGATCTGTTAGTTTCATAATCCTTTAATGCACAGGTAGCTTGGTTAATTACCACTCCCAAATAATGAAACACTGCAACTATGTACAATTTTAAATGAAATCACTCTCGTAAAATAGCTGCATTTTATTGGTCTAAGTGTAAAAATATTGTGGTGATCTGTGGCTGCTGCCTCTCTGTTTAATATTTCTGCTGGCTACAGTGGAGACCTTGCTGATAAAGGATCTAAAACATAAACAGTCTTCTCCCTAGAGCTCCTCTTTGAATTTATTGCTTTAAATTTCCAGATATAATGGCTATAAAGGCAACACTGTATGTAATCAGAACTAGAGAGAACATGAGCCTTTTTAAGGCAAGCTTTTAAAATACACAAATGTAATTACAATTCTTATTTTTGAAAGAAGTGTTAACTTAGAGTATTGCTACAAAATACTATTCACATGCTAGGTTTCAGATGATGCTAAAAATCACTTGCCATAAAACTGGGCTTCACCGCCACAGGTGTGCAATAACCCTTTCTGGTCATTAGGGTCCTGTTTTAGAATAATATTGTGATGCAGCTCTCAGCAAATAAACCTGGGAAGAGATGACACTATCGCACTGTGGGGTTTTTATGTAGTCTTGCTATGACTCACCTCGACCCCAACAGATGAGAAAACTCAGTCTCAGAGGTCAGCTTGGGAGATTAGACTATTTGGTAATTTTTCAATCTCAGTATAACACAGTCTTCTCATGTGTTCTGTGGCAACAATATTAAAAGTGTTTGTAACACTGTGTACCCAGCCTCTTGTAGAGCACAAGTAATAATACATTTTCATTTTTCTAATAATGTATTCATTAAACTATGATTCCTAGAGGAACTGAAATCCTCTATTATTGCACCTTATGAGATGAAAGGATGTTACACAAGGTACAAACGCAATAGATCCAAATGTTCTTGCCCTAATCTCTACATCTCGTTTATATGCAGGCCAAAGGGCATTTTTTTTTCTCTTTTGCTACATTCCAACTCATTCTCAAACAAAAGGTCAGTTACCATAGTAGGTTCTTTCCAAGCCATCTCTTATTTATTCCTAAAGGAAAGTTTATTGCATCATTTTCTAATAAAGACATTTTTACTGTGTTTCAAAGGCACCTCTTAGATGTTATGGTCCTAATGCCTCTTTAAGAAAATAGTTCTAACATGTTTTATTTCTTTATGTGGGTGACCAGTTCCTGGCTTCATAGTTCCCCAAATGTATCTTCCAGAGAGCCCTAAAAAGAACACAATGAACTTTCCAGCACGACTCCTGGCCAGCGAATCTGAACCTCACCTTATGAGAAAGGCCCCAGGTAACTAGCCGCCTGGTGGTCTGATGGTGCGAGCAGCCAAGCACCTCTGTGTGGCCTCACGTTCTTCAGCTGTGAAGGGACAGGGCTGGGGTTGACACCTGAAGCCCCTCTCAGCTCTAAGGCTCTAACCTCCAGCACTGCAGCCTTTTCCTTCCCTTGCTTCAGTGTTTGGAGACTGAAGTCAGTGACTGCACTCGGAGCCCAGAGAGCTGTAACTGTCAGGGCAGCTGTGAGCCCCGCAAAGGCGCAAAGGATTAACTTGCGCACTCGCCTCTAACACCTGTCTTCTGACAGCATTCTTAATGACCAAGCTCCGTGCCAAGAAAACAACAACTAGTAACTCTACATCAATTTCTTTCTTTACAAGGGAAGAGGCTCCTTGACGTGCGGCCACACTCCCCCTGAGTGTGCTGTTGATGGCTTGGGATGGTGGCACCTATTTAAAGAATATGTGAGGGGCGCATGGGTGGCTCAGTCAGTTAAGCATTTCCTTCCACTCAGGTTGTGATCTCAGGGTCCTAGGATGGAATCGCACATGGGGTACCCTGCTTGGCAGGATGTCTGCTTCTCCCTTTCCCTCTGCCCCTCCCTCTCCACTTGTGCTTTCTTTCACTCTCTCTCTCTCTCAAATAAATAAACAAAATATTTTTTAAAAAATACAAAGAATATGTAAGACACGGCACAGTCCATTAGTAACCAGGTAGAACCAGAAAGGCTCCAAGAAGGCTGCCAATTATTGTTTTTTTTTAATCACCAAGTAGGATAACATACAAGGACAGAGGGGGAAACTCCTCTTAACTCACTATCTGTTGACTAAATGTTTTAGAGAATGATGGCGGTCTCCTTAGATTGGGAAGAAAATGAACAAATGAATGAAACAGAAAAATAGCTGGTGACCTTGCCAGGCCCTCCTGGGGAGGCAGGGCCAGCTCCACGGCCTGTGACAGAACCAGATTGACCATGAAAATTGGTGAGTAGCTTTACCGGACTCTTCCTGGGATGAAAACAAGGCTTGGCTTTCAATAGGTACATGTTTCCCTCCGAGCACCTTATCTCAGTAATTATGGCCACGCTGGGTTTCACCACTATTTAAGTGTGCACACTCCCCTTCGATCTAATCAGGCAAGGAGCCACTTTGGGGCTGGCAGACTTGTGCCTGCCGCGGCACGCAGGCAGCGGCCCACACTCACCCCCATGGCTTGTTCTCATCCTGTCCTAGCTCACTCCTGTCATGCAGGTTAGGAGGACTCAGTGACGAGTTCAAAGAGTCAGGCTGATCTAAGTGAGTGCTCTGGAGCAAATTGCTGAGGCCTGGTACACTTTCCTCATGGGCTATCCTACACACGTTCTTCGATCTGTGTTTCTGATTTTTCCCGGAAGGGGACAGAGAAGGGAAGATGACATTCTCCTCGAAACAACACCCTTCCAGGATGCTCCCTGAGCCTCAATTTCTGGGTCTTGGGTCACCAAGGCTCCGACTATGCTGTGTGTAGTAGAGCAGCAGTTGGCCATGTCTATGATCGGGGATTAGAACACATGTGGGTCTCTTGCCCAGGAGATCTAAAGCCCTCCCACATTCCTGACCTTGGAATGAGTGGATGTGGATGTGGCCTTTAAGTAGTGTTATACAAGTAGTGTTGTAGGGGTGTGACTGCTCGGTGTTTCATGTTTCCGGGACGATCTCTCTGCACCTCCCTGTTCATCGTGGGTCTCAATTTCACAACCCTGAGATCATGACCTGAGCCCTAACCAAGAGTCAGACGCTTAACCAACTGGGCCCCCCAGGTGCCCCAATCCCTGTTCATCTTTAGATGGAAGCCATGATCTCTGCCCCCACAGAGCTGTGAGGAAGACTAGATGAGATAATGGGTGAAAATCTGTAGAACCAGGCTCTTCATAATCATCAGAATGTTGGAATCTTTCCTCCTTCCTGTCCTAAACAATCAACTGCACAGATGCCTTTTTTTCCAAGCATGGATTGGCAAGAAACGCCCTGAACTTCAACATCACATGCTCAGCTGGCTATCCTCTGCACTGTACATGCCTGGAACCAAAAGTTCCTTGTTTTATGTTCTCTTTACTGATAGTGACACAGAACTCTGAGAATTAATCGAAGCATATTCTTGGTTGAACTGGTAGATCTGAGATTGGTAGGACTTTCCTAAGAAACTGTTTTTTTGTTTGTTTGTTTGCCTGCTCAGACACTGTCTAAGGTCTCCTTCTGTCTATATTTTGCTGTTTGTCCTTCCCCTGCTTGTCAGATGTGCCAAATCTGCTACACACACATATATACATGGGGTGCTGTCTGGGCTTTCTGCCCAGTCTCTGCCAGGTTATCCATTTCTGCTTAAGATTCCCCTTGACCTCTCAGGCTTGCTTGCTTTTTTTTTTTTTTTTTTAAGATTTTATTTATTTATTTGACAGAGAGAGATCACAAGTAGGCAGAGAGGCAGGCAGAGAGAGAGAGAGAGAGGAGGAAACAGGCTCCCTGCTGAGCAGAGAGTTCGATGCAGAACTCGATCCCAGGACCCTGAGATCATGACCTGAGCCGAAGGCAGCGGCTTAACCCACTGAGCCACCCAGGCGCCCCTTGCTTGCTTTTTATTTTAGCTTTCCAGTCCACTTCTGGTCACTCAGGTCACCAGCCCACTGGGTCCCTGGCTTTACTGCTTCTTTTCTCCGTTCTGCCACTCCCATCAGTCTCCCAGGGGTCCTAATGCTGGTCAGAAAGGCTTTCTGCCTCTGACTCTCATGGCATCACCTTGATGCACTCAATAAGTGTCATTTCTCACCTATGCCGTTGACTTATTCTTTTTAAAGAAATTTTATTTTATTTAAATTTAATTAGTTAACATACAGCATATTATTAATTTCAGAGGTAGTGTCAGTGATTGGTCAGTTGCATATAACCCCCAATGCTGATCAAATCACATGCCCCCCTTAATGCTCATCACCAAAGTTACCCCATCTCCCCACCCACCTCCCCTCTAGTAACCTTCAGTTTGTTTCCTATAGTTAAGAGCCTCTTACAGTTTGTTTCCCCCTCTGATTCTGGTGGTCTTGACTTATTCTATAATTTGTCTCACTCAAACTGGACTGTAAGCTGCTCTAGGAAAAATATTAAATTTTTCCTTTTCCCCTGATCAAAGATGGTGCTAGGCTTATAATGGGGCTTCAAAAACAAGTGCAAAAGACAGGAATAAATGGAAAGACATCTTGTGTTCATGGAATGGAAGACTTAATATTGTTAAGATGACAATACTAGCCAAAGAAATCTGTACATTTAATGCAATCCTTATTAAAATCCCAATGGATCTTTTGTCAGAAATAAAAATCCATACTAAAATTCACACAGAGTCTCAAGGGATTGAGAATAGGTTAAAGAATCTTTAAAAAGAGGAACAAAGTTAGAGGTCTCACACTTCCTGACTTCAAAACTTGTTACTAAGTTCTGGTAATCAAAGCAGTGTGGTATTGGCATAAAGACAGATGAACAGACCAAGGGAATGAAATAGAGATTCCAGAAATAAACCCTCACGTATTTTTTGACAAGAGTACCAAGACCACTCAAGAGGGGAAAGGACAGTCTTAAACAAATGATGCCAGGAAACCTGGATTGAAGTTGGACCCTTACCTTTCACCATGTACAAAAGTTGACTCAAAATAGATGAAAGACCTAAACTTAAGAGTTAAAATTATAAAACTGTCAGAAGAAAGCAAAGGAAAAGTTTTAGACACTGGATCTGGTAATAATTTCTTGAATAGGACACCAAAAGTGCAGGCAATAAAAATAAAGAATAGATAAACTGGACTACATCAGAATTTAAGAATTTTGTGTATCAAAGGACACAATGAACAGAGTGGAAAGGCAACCTACAGAATGGGAGAGAATATTTGTAAATCATCTATGTGATAGGAGGATAATATTCAGAATGTATAAAGAACTCCTACAACTCAACAACAACAAAATAACCAAAGTTTTAAAAATGGGCAAAAGACTTGAATAGACATTTCTTCAACAAAGATAAACAAATAGCCAATAAGCGAATGAAAAGATACTCAACACTGCTAACATAATGGCGACACAAATCAAAACTATAATAAGATACTACCTCACAACCATTAGGATGACTATTACTTAAAAAGAAAACAAAAATTGAACATAACTGTTGGTAAGGATGTGGAGGAATTTGAATCCTTGAGCACTGTTGGTGGCAATGTAAAATAGTACAGCTGCTATGGAAAACAGTAGGGACGTTCCTCAAAAATTTAAAATAGAATTAGTATATGTGTTGCCAAAGTGAACACTTAAAAAATAGAATTAATATAAGACTCATCAATTCTGTTTCTAGGTATCTACCCAAAAGAATTAAAAGCAGGGTCTCAAAGAGGTATTTGCTGCTGTTTTAAATTTAAATTCAATCAATTCACATAGGGTATTATTAGTTATCAGTTTCAGAGGTAGAGTTCAGGGATTCATAAGTTGCAGATAATACCCAGTGCTCATCCCATCACATGCCCTCCTTGATGCTCATCACCCAGTTACCCCATCCCTTTACCAACCTCCCCTCCAGCGACTCTCAGTTTGGTTCCTATGGTTAAGAGTCTCTCATTTTGTCTCCTTCTCTTTTCCATCTTGTTTTATTTTTTCCCTTTTCTTCCCCTGTGATCCTCTGTTTTGTTTCTTAAATTCCACGTATGAGTGAAGTCATATGATAATTGTCTTCCTCTGGCTGACTTACTTCATTTAGCGTAACACCCTCTAGTTCCATCTACATTGTTGCAAATGGCAAGATTTCATTTTTTTGATGGCTGACTAATATTCCATTGCATATATACACGACATCTTCCCTATCCATTCATCTGTTGATGGACATCAGGGCTCTTTCCATAGTTTGGCTATTGTGGACATTGCTGCTATAAACATTGGGGTGCAGGTGCCCCTTCAGATCATTACACTTGTACCTTTGGGGTAAATACCTAGTAGTGCAATTGCTGGGTCATAGAGTAGCTCTATTTTCAACTTTTTGAGGAACCTCCATGCTGTTTTCCAGAGTGGCTGCACCAGTTTGAATTCCCACTAGCAGTGTAAGAGTGTTCCCTGATCTCTGCATCTTCACCAATATCTGTCAGTTCCTGACTTACTAATTTTAGCTATTCAAAGAGATATTTGTACATCCATGTACATAACAGCATTTTTAAAGAAGATTTTATTTATTTATTTGACAGAGAGAGAGAGATCGCAAGTCGGCAGAGAGGCAGGCAGAGAGAGAGAGGGGGAAGCAAGCTCCCTGCTAAGCAGAGAGCTCGATGTGGAGCTTGATCCCAGGACCCTGAGACCATGACCAGTGCTGAAGGCAGAGGCTTGACCCACTGAGCCACCCAGGCCCCACCCCCAGCATTATTTGCAACACCTAAAAAGGTGGAATCACCAAAGTGTCCATTAACATATGAATGGATAAATGAAATGTGGTAGATACATACAATGGAACATTACTTAGCTTTAAAAAGAAAGGAAATTCTGACACATGTCACATGGATGAACCTTGAAGATATTATGCTGAGTGAAATAAACTGGAAACAAAAAGGCAAATATTATAAGATTCCACTTGTATGAGGTACCCAGAGTAGTAGTAAGATTCCCAGAGACAGAAAGTAGAATGTTGCCTGCCAGGGACTGGAGGGGTTGTGGGGAGGGGTGGGGAGCATGGGGATTAATATTTAATGGGGGCAGAGTTTCAGTGCTGAGAGATGAAAGAACTCTGGAGATGGATGGTGGTGATGGTTTCACAATAACGTGAATGTAGGCAATACCACTGAGCTGCATACTGGAAAATGATGAATACATTAAATCGTATGTTATATATATTTATCACAATTAAAAAATACTCCATTAATACTCAACTGAAAAATAAATAAATAAATTAGTCATTACTATACCAAATCTCTCCTTTATCTTTCATAAAGTGTCACACCAGAACTACTCCTTTAGGTGGTATCTGAGCTTTGATTTTTAATTCATTGGCACTTAGCACAATACTACCTCCATCATGGGAACTCAATATACTGGTTTTAAGAAAAGTACAGGGGTGAGTACATGGACTCTGATAATTCCTTTCTTAAATTTCTCTTTACAAAATTATGGAGTTATTTTAACATACAGCGTTATATTAGGGTCAGGTGTACAATCTAGTGATTCAACAATTCCATGTAGCGCCTAGCCTTTCTTAAATTTCTAAAGATACTCCAAACTATTTCATGTTCAACTGATATATATATATATATATATATATATATATATATATGTTGATATATATCATATATATTTCCTTTTTTAGGTGAAAAATTTTCCATTTATATAAAATATTTATATTAGTTTTTTTTTTAAGTCAAAAGCTTTTAACATTTTTAATACAAAACTAGAAAGAAGAAGATAATGGATGTACTGTACATATCACCCAGAATCCACAATTCAGAGCTTTGTTTTTGGCCATGATATATGCACTATGGTAAACAATAATGTCCTCAGAGTCAGGGTCACATCTTTTTGTCAAGTACATCCCAATGCCCAGTGCACATATGGGGAAACAGAGATAAAGAAGCAAAGTGACTGGTCAAGATCATATAGACGGTAAATGGTGGACATAGGACGTCTGTCTCAATAACCCCAGGTATATGACAACATCTGCCAAATCCATTAAGTTGAGTCTCTTTATTTTCACTTCTTTAAGCTAACTGAATTAATTTAATAAGATTAATTTTCCAACATGACTTGGCCAATTTTTTAAAATTTTCTTAAAAAGAAACAAATGCCAGTGTTCTGTCACTGGTATTTGAGTTTTGGAAATGTCCTCACTACTCTAAGCACTCAGTTTTGCTTCTTGAGCTCTGACTGCTAGAAGCACGTGCTAAGCCCCGTGGGGTCCGATGGCAACAGGGCCTTCCAGCTGCGCAGTTTGGAAGAGAAAGTTACTACCTCCACAGTCAGTTACTATTTAAGTTGCTAAATTAGACCCAGATTTATCTTTTTTTTTTTTTTTTTTTTTTTTTTGTCAATGAGGAAGCAATTTATTCATTTTAGAAAAATGGTTTTTGTCCTACTCTTCCCCCCTGTTCCCCAGGCAGATTTACCAACGTGAATTGCAAATTCGGGCTCAAATGAGGTAGCATCTGCAAAGAGCTTTGTAAGTGGTGAATCAGTACATGCAGTAAGGTAGACTGACTCGATTGTTAAAAAAATGTTAACTTTATATTTTCTGATGTAAGTTTGGCTTCTGGCTGCACACTATGGCCCTTTCCCTCTGTATAACTGAACCGAGGGAAGGACCGAAGGTCTATAACGTCCAGTACGCCCTGTTGGAGAAGGGCCAAGCATTCCTTCCAGTGGTCCCTCACCAGGATATACTCCACAATTACGTTCAGAATGCCCAAGGAGAGACAGAAGTCTAGCCTCCCAGAAGACCATGCTGGAGGCTTTCTCAAGGGGGAGACAAGTGCAGTTGTATGTGGCCAGACACATCTCACCAGGACCCTGTTCCAGCCAGCACCCCATTTTACTGAAGTCAAACTTCCACTCTGCACCAAGCTGATAACAAAGAAACTTGAAGCCCTGATCTATTATAGCCTGTGGCCGTTGATCATGACATTGCAAGAGATCTGAATGATTAAAAATGTTGAATTAATTTTTTCATGCAATGATGTTATGCCACAGTAAGGTGGTGGACACGGCAACATCGCCGTCTCTCTCATGGAGCATCTGAGAAGTGTTTCAGCGGGCAGGGAGCGGCCATCGAGCCCTTTGTCTACCCAGATAGGTCCCAGTACAGCAGCTCATGAATGATGATGGGAATTATCCAGCCACACCGCACTCCTTTGGTGAAGAGGACACTCGAGAGAGTTTGCTTTGCCATGGAGGGGAATCGGGAGCCCGACTCACAGACATCTAATATCCGAGGAGGATTTCATCAGATTTCTGATGAAAGGAAGTACAGACAACACAGCCGTGAGCAAGTGGTGTCTGTCTCATGGCTGTTCTTTCAGATAGAGCTGAGAGTGAAGTGTGAAGGAGACAGAGCCAGGACGGAGCTCGTCTGGCACAGGCCCGCAGACAGAGTCCATTAGGCTCCACGCTAGAAGTGGCGCTTATGCACTCAGGCAGGTGCTGAAACGAGAGAGCCTGAGCCTGGGGACAGTGCTCAGGTCTCGATATGACAGCTACACCGTGGATCATAAAAACCAGATGAGCCAGCAGATAACTGCTATATGGTAACTTGTGTCACAATAAAAATGTCAGTTTTCTGTATTATTTTACAACATTGGCCAGCTTAGGAATGCTTTCAAGCAGGACACTGATACCCTCCATTGTTAAAAACAGATTGAGGCATTTATTAACTGGTATTCACACGGCTCTTTCACTACCTGAGTTTGTGAAGCGAGACCCGATTTCCTGTCCTGAGTAGTCCTTCAGAAGCAGCAACCATTTGGGTGCTGTAAAATGTTTCCATCAAAAGTGATGATCAAGGACAGGCACCCTAGGCTCCTCGTTCCTACCCAACTCGTTTTCTTTCTCCCTTGAGAGTTAAGCAAAATTCTCTTTCATTAATTTTATTCTTTACTCCTTAAAAAGAGTCCTGTAACAAAGAACCGAAGTGGAAAACCTGCATAATAATTTTTCTGTCCCCTGTTCCCAAGTATGAGATGTGCTCTGTGGACAGCGTCAGGCTGGCCTGGGCCTGGAAACTGGGCTCCTCCCTTCAATCGTGCCTTGCACAGCACCAGGGTCCAATACTTCTGGACTGTTCTCATGGAACAATTCAAGGCTGGGAGTGGGAAGAGTATGTGTTTGCAAATAGATAGATATCCAAATGATGACCCAGAAAACATGGCCCTGAATTCTAAACAGGAAGACATTATTTTGGAGGTCGTCTTCTCTTCAAATGGGCTGCTTCATCATGAACTGACTTTATAAGCATTGCTGTGCTTCATAAATGAATATCTACGTGACACTATCTCTTTATGGGGATTTAGGGGAAAACATCAATTATTAGCCAGCAGTTGCTTCTCTAATAAGCACATTTCAGCTTGTCCACTGTTTCAAAGCTGACGTCACAATTTGTGAAATCTCATTTTATTTAGAGTTTTCGCACCTGGACTGAAGAGCAGAGGTCTGCTGACTGCTGGCCAGGACACCCTCAGCCCCCTGGCAGAACGCAGAGATATAATCACCTTGTGTGAAGGTGGCAATCTATCATAGACATCATGGGTCAGGTGAGAAGACTTGTTTTCCATTTAAAAAAAATTCTTTATTTAAGTTCAATGTAATTAATGTATACTGTGTTATTAGTTTCAGGAGTAGAATTTAACAATTCACTGGTCATATATAACACCAGTGCTCATTCCATCAAGAGCCCTCCTTAGTGCCCATCACCCAATTACCCTAACCTCCTCCCACTTCCCCTCCAGTGACCCTCAGTTTGTTTCCTAGAGTTCAACATCTCTTACGGTTTGCCTCCCTCTCTGTTTTCACCTTATTTTATTTTTCCTTCCCTTCCTCATGTTCATCTGTTTTGTTTCTTAAATTACACATATGAGTAAAATTGTACACTATTTGTCTTTCTCTGACTGACTTATTTCACTTATTTTTATGCCATGCTTCATATACTTAATGAAATAATCATATCAAGTCCAGTGATCATGAAGAAAAAAGGAATTTCTTTGAATGATCAATTTTTTAAAGAATCAAAGAGATTAATTTTTTAAAGAATAAAAGAGCAAGTTTTAAAAATCTAGCATATATGTTCATAATCTGAAACACCTGAAGGTTACTTTACTCAACTTCTTCTTATAGAATAGTGACTGAGGCACCATCCCCGGGGAGTCAATGTCTCCACCAAAGTCACCTTGGAAGCATGGTGGTGTTACCCAGCAATGCCTGTTGTTAAAAATGTCCAAGGAATGAGGAAGGTGAGGTGCAATTAGGGTTTGCTTAGAGACGAGAACTTTGGCCAAGAGTTGTTCCCTAATATCTGAAAGACTCACATGGGCGAGGAATTGGCATTGTTTGGGGGTAGATAAATATAGAAGTTATACAGAGGCAGGTTTTAGTTTAATAGGGAAAACACGGCTTTAATGGAAAAAAAATACAACAGCTTTCTGACAGTAGAAGGGGCCACCTCATGAGCTAGTGACCAACTCTTCAGCACTGAGCAAAACGGACCCTGCCTGGCCTCTGTGGTGGTACGTGAGGATTTGTGCATGGGGGGGGAGCCTGGAGAATCCCACTGCTGGGTGGGTAGGAACATGGGAGATTGCATGCTGGGAGTAACTTCGGGGCAGGCACTTTTTTTTTTTTTTTTAAACAACTTAACTGTCACATATTTTACATATCATATAATTCACCCATTTCAATTGTACAACTTACTGATCTTTAGTTACTCGAATGAATTAACCAACCATTACCATACATCAGTATTAGAGCATTGTCACCCCAATAAGATCTCCCAGGGATGCTGTTTTAACTAAAGAGCATCTCTTGGGGCAAGGCTGTCTAGTGAGGGGCCACCTCATCTACACCGAATCATGGTGTGGGTCACAATCTGAGCATCTTGCTGTGGGTGGATCAGATGTTGCATCAAAGAACAAAGGCAGGAAGGAAGGGCTGGATGGCGAGGAGGAGATTGGCAGGTAGGTGAGAGCCCTGGGGAGGTCAATGTCAGCCCATGGGTGAACCAAAGTTTGCGAGTGTTGCGAGGTGGCAATAAGATAAGAGCACGTTCCTTTTCCACTGGTTCTCCTCAACCCCCTTCTAAGATTCTTGTTATAATAAATCTGTTTAAAGTAATGGGCACTGTTACTCTGACAGTTTACCATAGCAAACTTTAGAGGGCTTTCAAGCATAATCACTTGAAAAAGACTATATTATTCGGGGAAACTGAAGCTAGCTGCTAGCAAGAAGATGATCATAATCATGATGTCTATTTTTTTTTAAACAGTAACATCTATTTTCAACCCACTTTATATCCCTAGCAAGTTAACATATGTTCACCAGAAAAAAAGAGTCCTCTTTAAACTCAGTCTCCTTGTGGTGCAACCGCCCCTCCCCCCACCCCCACCAAGTATCAGTGGCTTGAACACAGACATTCTGTGTGAGCAGAGTGTGCTTGGCTCCGCGCCTTAACTGTGTGTCACATTGCTTCTCCATCCCAAAGGACCTGCTTGTGTTCTTAAAGCAGGTACTTAAGTAGCACCTTGAAGAAAATAACATGCATGCTGTTTTATATACATGCTCATGCTTCCTTGCTTAAGCGTGCCTGGAAAGGTCCTGATAATCATATCTGGAGCAATCATGAGAAGGGCAAGGTAAATCCACCAATCCATGTGCCAATTAAAATTCAAGGGGCCTTAATGGGATTGGTTTTTGTTTTGTTTTGTTTTGGTTTTTTAAGATAAAACCTAGGATTTCAGCTTTAGGAGTTTTGAAGATCTTCAGAGTTAATTCTTTACACAAAACTTGGAAGAGGGAGACTTTCATCCAACATCTAAAAAAAGAAAAGAAGAGAAAGCAACACCAAGTATCCAGAAAAACCAAGAAAGCCATTTCAGCTCTTGGAAACTTTGAAAATACTGCACACATAGGAAAGGCTGTATGGAAAGGCTGATGAGGAAAAGAATGTAAGGGGTCATGAGTGGTACTTCCAGCAGAAGAAAATGAAGATGAATGTTAATGAAAAATATGCAGAAATTAATTTTTTATTTAAGTTATCAGGGAGAGTATGATCAAAGCTCTAAGTTGTGGGATAGAGTCTGTTCTGTTCACTTCTTCGATCAGATGGGTAAGAGCCACATCTCTAACATGGCTGGGGATAGAGTCCTTTTATTCTGATTATTAGCAGCCTCGTACCTGAGTTCAACCTACCTAATCCATTTGTGCGATATAAGTAATGGGGCATTACGGAAGATAGTGGCAAATCTGAAATCCAAATCCCACTATAAAATCTTTTAAAAATAGACATGACCACAAAAGAGGAGGTGCAAAAAATATTCATGCACAGCACCTGGAATCTTTCAGAGAGCTGCCTGGAAGACAAGTATATTAGGAACTCTTATTCTTTCCAGCACAGTTCCATGGATTTGTAAATAAATCAGTGCTGGCCACACCATATGGCCTCCATTTTCTCCCATCGTGACCTTGAGATATGGCCTAAGGAGACCACAAGTCCCAGCAAGCAGTTTTCAATCTATATCTGAGCAGCACCACATAAAAGATGAAAGCAATTACAACAAGCACCATTTGCAGCAAATACCACGATGCAGTCCTCTCGGCTTCTGGAAAATTGCTAGGGAGCCCGGTAACTGGCCCAACATTTGGGCACAGGCCTCACTGACATCTTTTTCAAATTATAAATCCATTTGGGCTAAATTCTCATGGGTTGTGCCTTAGATCCCCGAGTGGATTGCACAGCAGGTGCTATTAGAACCTAGTCGTAATCAGTGAGTGATGGTCCAGGAACCTGGGAAGGTTCTAATAATAAGCAAGGACTATCATCAGAATACTTAAACACTTAACCAGCTTTGCATCTTCAAAGCACTTTACAAACATTAATTAATTAATATACACTATCCACCCCTGTGATGTAGTTAAGTATTATTATCTCCATTTGACATATAAGGAAACAGACAGGTTAAGTGGCTTGCTTGAGGCCACACAACAAGCCCAGAGTGGGTCTGGGAACGTAAATTAGAAGCACCTGATCCAAACTCGCACCCAGGTGTGCTAGTGGTGTAGTCAGCTGGCTCACCACACCGCCTGAGCCCTCACTGCCCTGAGCGAAGAAGTGCCTCTGGCTGAGGGCGGGCGCTTGCGGCAGAGCTGCTGACAAACCGTCAGAGGAGGCTGAGCCCACAGACTGTCTGTTGGACCTTGTCCTATTCCACAAGCTGATGCACTCCTCGATTACTTTCCGACCCTGAATAGTTTGACCCAGAGCGGGCCAAGGGAGCAAGAGCCATGCTTTGGCTGACCCACTGCTTTGTCCAGGTGCAGCGAGTGGGGCGGAAGGACCCAGCCCTTGGCTTCTGCATCCCCCTCACCATGCCAGAGGCGCCCTATGGGGTCTAGCTGCAGGAGAAGGCCCAAGCAGGCTAGCTGGGGAAGGGAGCTGTGCTATCTCCCGGCTGGACGACTGAGGGAGGAAAAACTGGAGGTAAAGAGAAAGCAGGGCAGCAGGAGCCTATCACCTAAAGGTCACCTAAGACAACAGCAACAACACAAATGGACACTGGGAACATGGGGGAGGTGACCGTGAACCCAGTGAAATACTACAGCAGGGGGGCTCAGGAATTCTGAGTGGCACATGGCTCTGGCAACTGAACATGCCGGCAGAAGGCGGAAGGCAGAGGAGGAATCGGGTGACTGGGGGCAGAAAGGGGACTCTGGGCAAGGAAGAGAGAGAACCAGAACTTCTGAGTGTCTTCTGTGTGCCAGGAACTACATTCACTTACTTAATCCTCAAATCAAGGCCATCAGGTGGAAACAGCGCTTTATTTTTAGCTGCATTTTAGGAGTGGGAAATCGAGGTACTGACAGTCCATTTTCTGGCAGAGTTGGAATTCAAACCGGGTCTAGATAACAGTGATGACCTTGCACCGTGGGAGACAAGGGAGGACTCTGGGCACTTCAATTCATGCAAGGGCCTCCCCCAACAACGGGGAGACGGCGGAGCTTGGGGACGGCTGTAAAGGCGACCATGGCATGGTGCTGGAGGCCCAGACTTTGAATTCTGCAATCCTGCAGCGGGGGTGACTTGAGAACAGTCTGAGGAAAGTGGGGAGGGCTGGGGTGAACTCTGTTGTGGTAACTCACCACATTATCCAGGAGTCATTCAAGTGGATGCCACATGGGCTAGCTGATGTTAACTTATACACACTGTCATGAGAGCCAAGGAAAATGTCTTGACTTTTTAATTGAATGAAGTCATCCCAATGTTTCTCTGGTTATTTGATAAAAATGTAAATTTGGGGATTATGTTGGAATAACATTTGTGCTGTCTCCTACCAAGATGCTGAGGGCACTGAGGAACACTGCTTTGGGGATGAATGGATGTTGGTTGAACGAATGACTGAACAAGGACTCAGAAGCGAAACTTTCCTAGTCTACAAATCCTCACAAGGAGACTGTCAGAATGAAGACAGAGGTTTGCATTTATTTATTTTACTAAAAGCTTCCTACTTCCTCCCTTTCTGGAAATCATGAGAAGTCTGGTGCCCTCCTCTCAAATATGACATTTCCTTCTATGAACCCTTTCATGGAGATATAAAATTTCTTATTTTCAGAGAGCTCACTGCTCAAATATGGTACTGAAGACCAGATTGTAGCTTTTCCTAGCATCTTACAGCTTTTCTAGAGCATGCATTGGAAAAGGAAAGAGATAAATTCAACTTGAGATGTGCTTGAAATCTTTATGAGGGCTACTGGGAAATAATGGGAATTGAGGGTGTGGAAACTATGCAGGCAGAACACACCAGAGTTGAGGATGTTAGCTCAGAAAAGTTAGTCACTGCTTCCTTTTATGAACCCAGCTCAAACTAGAACACCCTCCACCAAAGCACCCCTAAATTCCCTCTTGTTCTGACCTATTTAATTGAACCCCAAGTTTCCTAGAATAGTAGAAAACCAAGTCACTTTCTCCCTGCGTCCACTAGTGCCTCCTAAAGACTTCTTCTCATAGCAACTAGATGTTTTCATGAACGCAAGTTGCACTGAGGCATTGCTCCTGCCAAAATAATCCCACTACAAGACATTAGAACCCCAAATGCTAACAATGGACTGTGTTGCCTTGTGTTGACTGGCTCTTGGTTACTTCTCTAACCTCCTCTCCTCCTCCAGCCCTTGCTCATTCTCTCAGGCACATTGGCTCCCCTGCTGTTCCTTCAATTGGCAAAAACACTTGCCACAGGGCCTTTGCACTCACTGAGCATCCTTCCTCTGAAGATCTGTGGCCTGCTCCCTCACTTCCTTTATGGCTTTGCTCAAATATCTTATCTTTAGGGAGGCCTTCTTTGATCAGCACTTACCTTGCTTTATTTTCTTCATAGCACACCATCTCCCCTGAACATACTCAATGATTTATGGTTTCTGCCCTCCCATTAGTATGTAAACATCCTATGAGCAGGTACCTTGCACCCCAGGGCCTATAGCAATGCTTGGCACCCAATAAGATTTTGTTGGGTAAGTGTTTAATATCTATATGTATCACCGATTATAATTTCTTTCTAATAATTAGGCTAAGTTGCTTACAAAGAAAAAAATAATCCATGAAGGTTTGTTTTTTTTTTTTTTTAAATCTGGTGACTCTTTTTGTCAAACTGACTCTAAAGTGTTACTCACTCCTATTCCAAAAAACCAACTTTGAATCTTAATAATTGATTTTTAAGACCAAGAATCGGCTCTTTGTTTCCTGAATCTTGTATCCGCGTTTGGTCAAAACCAATAAAAGTCTGGGCCACCTCTGACCACAGAAATTTCTGAGCATACAGGCATCTCCTTTTTCCCTCTGACTCGGGCCTCACCTGCCAGCTCCCCCTCAAATCCCATTGTCCTGTGTCATCCGAAGGGATACTGAGGTGAGCGCCTATGACTTCACTGTCCACTTGTATGGAAGACAGAGTTTTCTCCCCTGATGGAGAGGAATCATTTCTCCTTAGAGGGGCCTTCAATGAAAGAGGGTCCTCTTAGAATTCTAACTCCACTATGTCTGGGCCCACTTTTGTATTTACAATACAGACAACCCCATAAAGCTGGACATGATGCTCTTCTGAGTGTAGGCCAGATGAATAAAAAGGGATTCAGTGTGTGACTCTCCCAGCATTGATGGGTTCAAGCCTCATGTAAAATCTTCCCTGATTAGCTGCAATTCTGGTTTACCAATTAAGAGAAAAATGCTAATATTTAATATTTAAACATAATATTTAATTTGGAGAAATCCCAGTACAGCAGTAAAAAGGCTGCACACAGGGGTAGAGTTTTCTTTACCTCAATGATATCGAAGGTACAGGACAGTAAAAACATTTTGAAATTGAAGTTAAAATGGTCCTAACTGCGGAATTAACATGTTTTAGTTCAATAGCGTTCATCAAGCTCACTTACACATGACATATGTGCTGTGTAAATATATATATATCCTTCTATGTACACAGTTGGCTTTCCACATGTAGAACTCCCTTGGACAGAGCATGACTCATGGAATTGGCAGTTGGAAGTTTATCTTTTTCCTCTGAATTCAAAGGTGGCTCATGCTTTTAACAGCACAGAGTATATAATCACAATTATTTTAAGGGGTTTCAATTCTGTGTGTGAGAGAGGTAATGGGCTGGCCTAGGAATTGAAAGTAATAATGAAATATTAATATAAAAGGGAAAGGGAGGCAGACCTTTGGCTTATTAGTGCAAAGAAGATAGAGACTTATCTCAGGCTTATGCTATACATTACTTTCTCCCATTTTCTAGGGCAGGAATGAGTATCTGATAGGGATATGCATAGCCCAGGGTTTTGATGTTGTTTTTGATCTGGGTTTTCCTCTCTTCCTGGAACAAGAACAAGCCTCCCTTCCTCTTTGGTGGCCATATAGTCCCATTCAGTATTTCATCTGCAGGTGCACTTTGTCAATGTTTAGTGAGTTTCAGCTGGAAGAGAGCAAAATAGAGAAGGCAATGACAGGATGATGGAGAAGAGGGAGAAGAATATACACGTGCCTTGTTTCACACAATGGCTACAGCACTAGAAAAACAGAACTTCTGTACGTGTACTCATGTCTTAAATGTAATGAGGAAGTTGCTCCCTGAAAAAGATTCCACTGAGCTAAAATGATAACTGTTTTCTAAATCCATCCTTAATTTATTCGGTAAGTTTGGATTTGTTATATTAAGTTGAATCATGAAATAAGTAGAATGTATCTTTCTGGGGACCTTATTTCTAATTTCTAATGTGACCTAGAGAAGTTAAACTTGACCTCTGGTCACATTAACAGGAATCAGCCATTTGGGAGGAATGATAATGACACTTCCATTCAAGTAGACTTGGAGTCCCCAGAAGGGCTTTTGTGTATATCACTTTTTATTCTCAAAAAGCCACAGGGGCAAGTATGTGGTAGGTTAAGTAGATTAGGCATCTGTCCTATATTATGGATAAAAAATCAAGGGCTATGTGAACCCCCTAAGGTCAGACTGCTTTGAGGTCCTAGAAGTGGGAATCACATCCTGGCCAAGTCCTCTCACCTGTACCACAGGTATGCATCTCCTTCGCTACCCTTTTCAGTTCATGCTCTGGGTCTGGTGGGCTAGGTCTCCTCTCCTAGTGGTCCTGAAGATGCACCAACACAAAGAACATTGCACATTTGTAGAGCGCTTATGGCAAATGTGAAGCATCAGAGAATGGCTCTTCCCACTCTCATAGCCTCATGGTATTACAGAGGTAAATCTCTGTCATCATTTACTTAAGTTTTTGTCTACCTACTTGTTTGTATTTCAAAAATATTCTTGCAAATTTGAAAAGTTACATAGATACTCAATAATCCAAAGATATAGCCAAGAAGACTTCAAAAGGCCTTAACCAACATGAACTTATGTAATAAGCTTTTATGTTATGGGGTTATGATTAATAACAGAGTGAATTTGGTATCCACAGAATATACAAGACTCTTCAGGTACTGCGGTAAAATTTGAATCAGTCCCTGGGGTATAACTTGAATCAGCTGGAGGACTTATGTAGTAGGTATCTCCTGTAACATCTATAGCTGATTTATGACATCTTTACATTTTTTGGTTCCCAATGTCATGGTGTCTTTGTAAGCTAGGCACAACGCAGCTAACTGGAACAATGGTGGAGATCTGGAAATAACTTCACCTCTTCTTTAACAACATGAACTCAGCTGGGCACCTTCTGTCTAGCAAACGAATCTCCCAGCTGGTTAGCAGCCATTTATGGAGCAACGTGTGAGGGGAGGGCACCGTGTTTTCTGTGCAGCACAGGTACCCTTAGAGTCGTCACAGGACAACAAGTCAAAGCCTGGCTAGATGAGCAAGACCAAAGAGTCACCCTTGATCACAGACTATCATGAGCCTATTTGCAGCTGTGTGCACACTGGGCCTCAGCCATTGACTCAGCAAGCCCCCTTACAGGGGGCCAGAGGTGGGGTAGAGATAGAAGAAGCAAGTCTGCTCAACAAACTGCTAGATGGCTGGACTCAGATTGATCAAAGTCTGCCATTTTGCCTTGTGCATCTGGAACCATAATTCAAGAATGAAATTGCCCTAGGTTTTCTCCTCCCCACCATTAAATTCCATTCAATCATAGTAGGCAAAACGCAGTCACGCTCAAGCAGCCAGATGTTATCATTACAGACCTTTCTTTATAAACCAATGCTGAAACTTGAGTGGTTGATGAGACCAGCTAAGCAGTTGTACCTTTGACCCTGCTGCATTAAACTTGCCCTATCAATTTAAGCTTAGTATAAACACCATTTCCCAGAGCCCCTCATGAAGTCAGCGGTGAGAAGAAGCTGACTAAGCCTAAACATTTTTTAACAGCAATCTTGTCTTACAACACCAAGGGGATTTGCTGGGTATCTGGGGCTTTATAAAACCATATGAACATGCTGAAAGAATTAAAGTCCTTTAAAAATGAAAAATTGATGGTGACAGTCCTTTCTGAAGACCAGTTGGTATAATGGCAGCATAAGAATGGGTAGAGAGTTGGTCTGAAACGCTTCTGCATTTTTTAAAGTGACATATTTTTATGAGTTTTTCTTCTATCCCAAAGGTTTACTCTAAGGTGACCATTCCAATAAAAAATGAAAAAGTGTGTCCCAGTTATCAGTAACCTGGACATTTTAAGAGACACTGAACATATTTATTGTCCTGGTTAAGTTTTTTTCTAATGAAGATTGGAACCCTCTCCCCATGCAAGCATCTTAGGTCATGATATCATAATTTTCCCAAATCTGCATGCAGCTGACATTCCAGTCAAGTTGCAGCCACATACATACCCCGGAAGAATGAAGGTAGTGATCATTACATTGTTCTTTATTTATTAACATCTCAAATGAATGAAACTTAGATGTTCTATAAAATATAAGAATATATTTATGATTTGTAAATAAATATACACAATGTGAGGCTATTTCAAAAAGATCAACGTGGGCAGTGTTCAATTTTTTTTGTTTGTTTGTTTGGTATAAAAAGAGTATCCAGTCACTTTGTGGCTTAGTTTCCAAATAAGTAGAATACCATCACTTTCTGTTAAAATGCTAAAATTGTGCACTGACGAACAAATACTTGCATCGCTGTAGGATTTATTATAAACACTAATGGAAATTACCTTGAAAAATGTTTTATCAATAAGATAAAAAAATCTTGGAGTTATAAATTATAAGTTTTCAAAAATAAAAAAAGGCAAGAAATATAAATATTTTCAAAGACACAGGGGAAAAAAGGAACCTAAACACCAAAACAGAACATTCTCCATTATGGGGAAAAAATACTATCACCTTAGGAATAAGGTGTTTTGGAATATGTGTTGCCCGATTCTTGCAACATCAAACATGGAGCAAGGCATTGGCTCAGGACAACAAAAGCCAGTGAGTTCTCAAAAGGGATTGTCACATGGACCTCATATACACTGGAATTAGTGAAGAGTCACAGATTTGAAGAGAACATATGTCTAACTCAAATCCACACTATTGAAGAAAGAATGCTCCATAGCCTTCAACTCTAATGCTGAGGTCAAAGGAAACTTTGTCAAATGTCTTGCTAACTTGATTAAAAGAGTCATTATAATTATTTTCTTCAGAAGGAGAAGGCAGAAGAGGCCTTTATTTCATGGGAGAAAGGGATGAAGCACTGATGTAGGCCTTGGGAGGGTTGGGACCTAAGCTTGGTGCTGTCATAGTCAGTTTTTGGAAATTTCATGAGCCTCTGTAGAGCCTCACCTGCTCATCTGGGACTGTGTACTTCAGAGGAGGTGGTATCTCATTTTTTCCCAGGCTCTTCAATTCTGGCTCTATGCTTCCCAGGTACATGTTTCTCTGGGACATAATTCAGAATTCTGTGGTTTTTTTAAAGGATTTAATTTATTTATTTGCCAGAAAGATGAGAGAGAGAGAGCACACACAAGCAGGGGCAATGGCAGACAGAGGGAGGAGTAGGCTCCCCGCTGAGGAGGGAGACTGACATAGGGCTCTATCCCAGGACCTGGGATCATGACACGAGACGAAGGCAGATGCTTACTCGACTAAGCCACCCAGGCATCCTAGAATTCTATGATCTTTAAGACTGTTCTCATCTTTAGGTTTCAGCAAATGTATGAAACGTTTGTTTAGAGAGAAAAATGGGCTTCGTGAATAACACCTTCCTTTGTTACTTAAATAAAAAGAAACAATATGCATTGTGTGTTTTGCTATTTAAATGGGGGTGTTGAAAAATGATGTCATCACCTTCTAGAGCACTCCACAGTGAATGCATCGAGTTTCCACTTAGATGCAGAGGATTGCCATCAAAAGCTGTCATGACCTGTCCAATGTGGTCAGGTGATGGTAGAGACCAGAGAAGCCCTCTCACGGAAGGCTTGGTGGGCTTCTCAGGAACGTCCCCTCAGCTGTATGAAGGAGTAGAAATATTGAATAGTGTTTTTAGACCCATCAAATCTTCAGGAAGAATCCAGTGCACGATCTCAGCCCCAGCTGAGGTGGGGTGAGAATGAGGGAGCTTCGCGGCCATGCTGGGCAGCCTTCTGGGATTGCAGTGCGAAAGGGTGGTGCCTTGGAAAGGAGAGGGTGTGAAATGCTTGAAACGAGGACCAGAGGCAGGAGGGGATGTCTGTGCCCAGGTGTTGTACACAACTTTCAGACACAACACTTCTTTTGCTTTGATTTGAAAGGGCTATTGCAGGACTAAGGGTTTCTGTTGGTTTGCCTTTTTCCCCTGCACTAAAAGTGAGATGAGAATGTCTGGGGAAACTATCTGATCATTAGTAAGCCTTTCCCACTTGAGGTATCACTGGCTGGAATGAGGGATTTATAAGCTTCTGAGGCCTCATGACTGGTGATTGATGCTTAGGTTTTCTTAATTAATGAG
Organism: Mustela nigripes; assembly: GCF_022355385.1. Lineage (NCBI taxonomy): Eukaryota > Metazoa > Chordata > Mammalia > Carnivora > Mustelidae > Mustela > Mustela nigripes. The sequence continues at coordinate 2,019,589 of NC_081561.1, forward strand.
AAGGTCAGCTATTTAAATGGCAATGGTTTATTCATATGGGGATAAGACAGAGAAAAAGTACATTAGCATGAAAAGTTAGAATTTTTTAAAGTTGGTTTGTAATTAAAAAGGACACTTAAAATGAGGAAAATTAAATAGACTTATATTCTCTAAACAAAATCTTCCTAAGGTAAGAGTTCAGTAGTAAAAGAGATAATCATCTCCTGTGTCTTTTGTCTTCAGCTATATTTTTAGTTTTCATTCTGCATTCCATGATTCCAAAAGCTGAAGTCATCTGCAGGTCAAACCATGGCCTGGGGTGAGTACCTAGTACTTCTTTAAAAAAATGCATCTTCATTCTGAAAACATGAAAACTCTTGCTCTGAGGCTGGATTCAATGAACCACGCCTCTTACAAGTTGTTCATCTTTCCTCGCTCAGCCAGGCTCACTTTTGTTCAGTTTTGCTGTCACCCCATTGCTGCAGGGCTTTTCGAAATTTGAGGCAATGAAGCTCATTTCCATGTTGCTCATCTCCCAGCAACCATGAGGGCCTTTGGAAGGCATGAGTCTAAGGACGGGCGGCAAAGTTCTGATGGCAATGTCCTGCAGACCACAGTAACACACAAAGGCCCCCAGCACATGAAGCTTGTCCAAGGTGTTAATCAGCCTCACTAAGCTTGCCCTTTCTAAGCAAACTGTGACCTACAAAGATGCCAGCCTGTTGGAGCCTTGTGGCAGGCTTATCACTCTCATTTATGAGTTTTCAGACACATTCATGTTGGTACATGTGTTTAAAAGGCTGTCTCTCACTCTGTGCCCTGTTCAGAGTAAGTAAGCAACTGAAAGCAGCTTTTCTGTTAGGCTGCTCTTCTGTGAAGTGCCACAGTGACGAGGTGAATGGCTTCCCACTGGAATTAGGCCAAAAGCAACACCACCAGCACTCCGCACCACCACAAAAGACTACTGATAAAGGCCATTATTATTTTGTAGGCTCATACTCACCAACGTATAGACACGTAAACCACTGAGTAAACAGAGACACTGAATGAATGACATCATTCTGATGATTTAAGAGGTAAGCATTTTGTACATTCCTGAGTATGCATAGGAAAAATTTAAAAAGGCAAAATCACAGATCCAATACCACTGCGTACTTCCTTATTGTATTTCTACAGAGGAAAGTTCTGTCCTGGATTAGACAATGCCTAGTAGTCACCCAGTAAAATCACACTTGGGGCTGGCTTCATGGATGATGGTGGGGGTTGAGAGGTCCTGGCAAATTTGAAGCCATTGCTATGTTGTGTTTTCCAAAATGATGAAGGCCGTCTGGTGCCCACATCATGATGAAAGGAAGAAAGTAGATGGAATCGTGAGAGAATGCGAGAGCACTGGGGCGCAGGGGTGGTGGGTGGTTCAGATAAAAATGGAAGCGAGGGAGAAGTCAGTGGGAAAAATAGGATGATGTGATAGAAAGTGAGCAACTCATTAGGTGGCTTGTGTGTGTGTGTGTGTGCGCACGCACACATGCATATATGCGCATAAGCATGCGTAAATATAAGGAAACCCAGAATTTTAATTCCTGCATCAGAGTGATAATTCGGAGAAAGAGAAATCTTTCTGGAATTTCTAGTTTTATGTCAAACATCCTCTGTCATTATTTAAGTCTTTAAGATCAGTGTAAAAAGAGGCATTTCAGAATGCCTGGTCTCCTTAATAAGCAAATCAGATTCTGAGAAGCAGTTCTGAGACTGGTCAAGAGGACCCCGAGAAATGACAGACTGCAGAGGTTTCCCACAGTGTAGAGAGAAGACCTATTTTGCCGCTGGACTGAAAATCTTCCGGAAAGTGAAAAGAGTCTCAAGAGAATCCAAACACCTCACAAGGCAATTGAACAGTGGTGAGGCAAATTGCCCAGGGTTGGGGGGTGGGGGTGGTATTTATTTATGGGTGATGTGGCCTGTCTCTTGCTGTATTCTTCCTTCCCTGTCTTAGGAGGTTTTCTGAGTCCTGCTGGTCTGAAGCCAGAGACGTCACTGGGCTGGAGAGAACTCCATTCCCTAGTGTCCTTTCTGGGTACGTCGGGAAACACGACTTCTTGCTGGCTCTGCACTCCCCACCACGCCCAGCCAGACATTTCAGCAGGGATTCGGAACGTACCACCCAATTCTTAATTCCATATTTTTAAACACAGCATGAAACAAACCATCGATCAGCCAACAGCAGCTGGCAGAGGATCAAGCAGGCCCACCGTGGTTTGAACTTTCGTGAAAACAAATGAGGTTTGGGATTTCAGAGGACCTCTCCAGTTTCAGGCCATCACTAATACCGATTATTTTCTCTCTAACATCATGGGCTGTCCGGTCTGCTCACCCTCAGCAGAATGATGCCTGTGCAAATCCACAGGCTGCCTGGTTGCCAGAAATTATAGGGCCACGTGGTCAGTGCATTGCCATATCCCATCTTCCCTCCCACCACTTTTTTGGCATGATTAGTCTACAAGTTTCTCACTATGACCTCTCTTCAGTTAAGTTGTCAAAAAGGGCTTCCTTCTTTTCTCAATAGTCTGTATTTTTTAGAGCATTTTGAGCTTTACAGAAAAATTACATAGAAAGTATAGAGAGTTCCCATCTATGCTTTTCCTCCTCTATTTCCCGCACAATTTCCCCTATTATTAATATATTGCATTAGAGGGGTATATTTACAACAACTGATGAACCAATATCAGTGCATTGACTCAAGTCCACAGTCTGCACTAGGTTCCCTCTTTGCCTCTCTGGGTGCTGATGAATGTATAATGGCACGTATCTGCCTACCATCACAGTGTTGTACAGAAGAATTTCGCTGACTTAAAGAATCCCTATATCCCACTTCTTTTCCCCCTCTCTCTCCCCTTCAGGCTGTGTCTTTTGCCTTGTAGGTGAGAGCCAGATTTGACGTATTGGATAAAAGAAACTAAGGTCAACAAGCCTCTGGTGTAAGGTTTATGTTTATCTGGCTACAAGTTAGACTGTGTTTAGTATTTGCTGTAGCTGTGTCAGAAGCTAAAATTTCCTCCAGCATCCTTGTTTTTGTTTCCCCTCTGTCTTCGGGTTTCCCTATAGATTCCTTCTTAAATGCAGTCTGACCCTTGCTCTTTCAGTTGTAAGCCCCCATTATTATACAGGGGGCCTGCTGATGCAGTGTTAAAATGTGGGAGTGGAGGAAACAGTCTATAATCCTATGGTTAGTTCTCACTCTATTTCTGGGTCTGTGTCCCTGGGCTGTGACCTTCATAAGCTCTCAGTTTTCCTCCTCTCCATCTTAAGTGATGCAAGAGAGCTAGAAGGAGCTGGAGGTGAGTATCTGCCTTTCCTCACATCAGGTAGGCTACGATAAAATACTTTTCCTTGAGAGAAAGCCTTTGTTAAAGGGGACTGATCTCTCTGGGCATATTTTAAAATGGTTACTTTTCTCCTCCTGACAAAAGCATGAGGGATTTTTCCTCATTCCTAATCCTCTGATCTTCACTCTGAGAACCAGGAAAACTCATGAAAGTGTGGGGTCCCTCTAATCCTGGGCCCCCAAGAGTTTTGATCTCTCAAGCTTGTCCACACTCAACCTCCAACTACTAATCACCACTGATGTGTTCCTTCCTGCTGCCGGCCCAGTGGAAGTTTCTGCTCCTGATGAGCTCTGATTCTCTGTATTCACGTCTCTCTCCAATTTGGGGGCAACAGTTTGCCTCATGACCTCAGTTTTCTGCAGTATCTAAGAAGAGTTGTTGACTTTCAGTTTGTTCAGTTTTTTTCTTGTTGTGAGGACAGGAATGAGAACTTCTCCATTTCTTATATGTTGGAGTGGAAACTAGAAGTGAGTTCAATGGACATTTCTTTTTTCTCAACTAAATGCAACTCAGATTGAATGTGAAAAGGCAACACATAAGGCAGAGGCAGTGGTAAAAATCAGACAGGTAGAACATTTTAACTTAGGACTCAGCCAGAGGTAACAGATTAAAATAGATTTTATAATTATTTTTCCATGTGACATATTTATAAGTTCCTGTAAAGAGGGATTTCTCTGTGCCAAAATATATTTTCAGGCGTTTCTTTTGATTATTTAAAATTATCATAAAAATCACTTTAAGTATTTTCATTTACACAAGCAATGGAACACAGCCCAGTCAGCAGTGTCACTCAACACTCCGGGGATTTCATTATTTGTTTAAAATAAGCATGCACCCCAGCACATTCTATGACCCAGAATATGATTCCGATAGTAAAAGTAACCTATCATCTAAATGAGTGCTCCCCATACTTGCTGATATTGACCTCGCGGGGAGTTTAAGGTCCATGAATGGCCCATGGAGTAATGATTGAGCACTAAATGGATGTAGAGGAAGGCACACCTTTATTTGCTATGTGCTCCACTCATGCAGAACACCTGCAAGGGAAGTCTGGCCACTGCAAGTTGCTACACTTTGGTGTGCACCATATTTTGATAATGTACAGAGTGTTTTATTGCAATCAAATAATATCTTCAGCTCTCACAGCAAAATGCAGGAACTTCAAAGGGATTCCAGTCCAACTGGAACCATCATTACAAAACAAATTTTAGCTTTATTGTTAGATAGACCACAAAGGGGCAGAGACTGTGCCAAAGTAAATGCTCTTGAAATCTCCTCTATATATTACCTTTGAACAATTAATTGGTCTCCTGGAGACAAGAAAAAAAAAAGAAAGAAAACAAAGTAAAAGACTGACAATGGAATATATTGTTCTTGGATGTTGTACTGTGGATAAACTACAGTCATAATGCACAAATACCTGTCAAATTGATCATTAATTTCAACTAGTCTGTAATTTTACACATTAGGCTGGGTGTTGTAAACTGAACTCAGACTTGTTTTGTAGATTATATTTTCAGTTAGCCATAGAGAGGAGATTCTACATCTAAGAGACTCGATCGTATTTAACATCCAGGCATTCAACAGGGCATCATCATGTCACCAAGTCTCAGAAGAAACCTTCACTCACAAAGCCTTTCTCTGTGACTAACACAAATATTGAGGATGTGGGCCCTTCACCAACCTGACGTCTTTCAGAATCCTCCAGAGTGACAAGACATGGTCCTGGGTAGCTGGGTTAGTGAACAGGACAGACAGGAGATGAGTTACAGTGAATAAATGGGGGCCTGATCCAAGTAAGGAATGAAACGTTTTAGAGTTCCAATCAGAATCTCTTTGCCTATGATACTGATTTCTTTCTTTCTTTCTTTCTTTTTAAGATTTTATTTATTTATTTGACAGAGAGAGATCACAAGTAGGCAGGGAGTCAGACAGAGAGGTAGGGCAGGGGAGCAGGCTCCCCAATTTGCAGAGAGCTTGATGCGGGGCTTGATCCCAAAACATGACCTGAGCCGAAAGCAGAGGCTTAACCCACTGGGCCACCCAGGCGCCCCAATACTGATTTCTCTTCTTAAATCTCTGTCCTCTGAAGTATTGTGCAATATAAAGCTTGGGTCAGATTTTAGCTCTAATTCTTTACTGTGGTCTATATTTTACATCAGGAATGGTGCTTTTCTTTGGCTTTCCTCCCTTGGGAGCTGTATCAGAATGCATAATGTCACATTGATAATGTTCTTTGAGATCCTCACGTTATAGGGAATTATAAAGGCAAAGTGCCATTGATGGCATATATTCTAGATGCAACATCTGAGCTGTAAGAATCACAGAGCAGCTCCCCCTGTAATTACCTCTGCTCAGGGTGCTCCCAACCAGGCAAACTACAGAACTAAGTCTGTGAGGACATCTGTCCAGGGTGAGTGCTCAAGAGTGCCTGTCATTTCTCAAACTGATGTAAGTGACCTCAAAGACTGCTTTTCATGGGAAATCACTCTGGAAGGTGTTTCCTAAAGAAGAGGCACAAAAGTGGACCAGAGATAATACTATTTAATTCTTGGTCTTTTCCCTCTGACAGTTCACATGTATTGCTACCTCCCTAGAGGGCGGCTAAAAAGAAAGAAGTGTGCATGTGCGCACACACGCCCCAGAGAGGTGATGGGCACAGGGTGTATTTCAGGGCAGGGAGAGGGACGTGTCTCCTCATTTCCCTCTTGGTGGTATCCTGCTACCTGGACATGTTGGCACTTGTCAGAATGTGATAATAGCTTCTGCTTGACAGACATGTATGACATCGCATTGCAAATTCCGTCACATTGTTGGAAAAGCCACTTATTTTTCAGTTGGCTGTGTTCTAGCATGCATGGTTCTAAAATGGCACAGAGGAAAGTATCCCTATAGTGTTCAGAATCTGAAGTTTGGGAAATTACAAAAGGCTCCTTGCCCAGCAGGACTATGGCACAACTAGGTGTACAGCACGACTGCCTGACAGAAAGGGCTTTCACCAAAGGTGGTTACTGAGGGCTGGGAGGGTCTAATGAAATCCAACAGACCCTCTGGTCTCCTTGAACACCCTAATAAAGTGCTGGAAGTTGAATAAAAAGAATGCTGTGGACTTGCGTTTAGCATATTCACCTGGAAATTTCTCCTTTTTTTAAGATTTTATTTTTTAAGCAATCTCTACATCCAGTGTGGGACTTGATCCTGCAACCCAAAGATCAGGAGTTGCATGCTCTACCGACAGAAGAGTCAGCCAGGCACCCCACCTCCCTTTTTAAATGGGAAGATTATGGGATTCAGACTTAGAAGATCTGGCTCCAAATTATGTACCCTTCACTTAACAAGTCTTTCAACCTTCAGTATTTGATAATGTTCTATGTTTGTGCAATGCTCTTTTCTTCCAAAACTTGGATGCTTTCTGAATACTTACACATTACTTTTCCAATTGCAGATGTAATTGTGGGTGATTTGAGTGATTTTAAAGTACTTCAGAAATTGTGAGTGAGATTTATTTACTATGTTCTACAACTTACTCTAGGACAAATACAAAGCAAAGAGAAAAAAAGAGTCTACACCCGTCCCCAAAGTCTTAGCACACTTTATAACATGTCACACTTTTAGATAGGAAAAGGCCAGTATTGTGTTAAGCCCAAACAAGATCTCCTGGGGCTCCCCTCTCCAGCCCTGTACCCCAACCACACTAACAACCAACATTAGGTGAACTGTTAGCATTTCTCATCAGCTTCACAAAGACTCCCCAGCTAAAGGGATTCAGGTTTTTGTTCTGTGACTATGCTGGTACTTTTGCCACCTGTGTGGAGCAGGGTCACAACATGCACACTAGACCCAGGCAGCAGGCAGACAACATTAGTGTGTGACCATGCACCCAGGGCTCAAGGTCTTCTGATTTCTCAGATAGAGGAATCTGAATTTTCCTGCAAAATCTCTGACATTTAAATTCCAATAAAGAAAGCACCACTATTGGTTCGGTTGTTCCTGAGAGGGTCTCTGCGTGGGCAATGTTGAGGAGGGAAAGAAAACACATGCACAGTGAGTATGTAGAAACCTCACTCTGCTGAGTATGCTAACTTCTTTTCTGTTTGGGATTGGTTCCTATAATATGCATTTTACCCCACTGATGGCCCTAGTTTTAAAGGTTTTAGGATATCAGCTTTAAATCCCGTCACAAAGGACAAATTATTTTAACCCCCAAAACTGGCTGAAAAGCTGATGTTGGAGACCCAGAAAGCCTGGCTTCAGTGCTGGCTTTTCTCTTAATTTCAGCAAATAGGATGTGAGGATTTACCCCCATAGGTTCCAAGGATCGGATGGATGGGTATCATATAGAAATGACAGGATATGCTGATTTGGGGGAATAAAAGCTTTAGACATGAGAGGTGTTTTCATTTCACTTGTGTTTTCCCTAAATTTGTTTCTCAGTTAGTTAAAAATTCTCTCACACACACTGAACTTTGTATTTAGGACTCATGATATGAAGTAGTAGGCTCTTAAGTTTTGACATGTAACTAATCATATTTCACCTGTCCTAAAACCCTCTAGATTACCAATAGAAGTTTCTCTGACTTTAAGTAAAGTACATTAGCTATGTATGTACCTTACACAAGTCACCTGGACTCTTCAGGTCTCAGTGTCTTCATTCATAAAATGAATAATAATAATAATAATACTTAGCTTCCTGCACTGTTCTGGGGAGTAACTGAAATAATCCATAAATACAAGGATGTGGAGCAACTGGAACTCTCAGACATTGCTGGTGGGAAGGCCGAAGGGCAGAGCAACTTTGGAAAACAGTTTGGTAGTATCCCGTAGTGTTAAAAATATACTTCCAACCTGAACCAGCAGTCCCATTCACAAGTATTTACCCAAGGGAAATAAAAACATATGTCCACACAAACCTGGCATGTGGATGTTCTAAGCAGCAGCATTCCTATCATTCCAAAAGAAGACAACCCGATGGCCCTCAGTGGCTAAGCGGGCAAACTGTATGCAGCCACACTGTGGGATACTACTCAGCAACATCAAGGAATGAACGACTGACATACTAAGAACGTGAGTGAATCTCATAGCCAGTAGATTAGGTGAAAGAAATCAAAGGAAAAACTCCAAATGAATGGTTCCCCTTAAATGACATCCTAAAGAGGAAAAACTACAGTGACAAAAAGTGGAGCAAGGAAATTAGCTGCAAAGAAGCAGGAGAGAACTTTCTGGGGAAACGTTCTCTACCTTGGCTGTAATGACGGTTACACAACTGTATATATTGTCACAACTCATCAAATTGTACACTGAAAGAGGGTAATTTTTATTTTAAACAAATTATACCTCATTAAAGCTGGTGTGGGAGAAGGAAAAGCCAAGCCTGGTGCCTGGCACCAAGTAAATACCCTGAGCAAATTGTTAATCCTCTTCCTGTCAGTTGTCATTGAGAATGATAACCCTGTGCCCATCTGCGTTAATGTTGCCTGTCACCCAAGCCACGCTGATTTTAGGCTTAAGTGTTGCTTTTCCCCTTCAAGTACTTCTGACACAAAACTGCCTTTCCCCTCTCCCTTCCTTTCCCTTTCTTTCTTTCTTAACCTACCTTAAAAAGAAGAAGATAGTGAGGAGACCGAGCTTGATCTTTGCAAAGCACCTTGGGACATTTGGATAAAAAGGGTATCAGAGTGCCAAGTGTTGGTATTACTCTTGTTTTCAACTATACAGACAATAAAGTTCTTTGATTGCGAAGTGGTTTTATTAATAAAGTAAAAACAAACAACCCCCCCAATATACCTGTTTAACCTTAAAAGGTAATTAGAGGCCAGTTGGTAATCTATCCCTCATCTCCTCCTATGCTGATAGATCACTGAAGCTCATGTTGCCAGACTTATGCCGACAGGCTCCTGAATTCTGAGAGTGGGGGAGGCCTTGGAGGCCTACTTGCCTTCACAATCTCCCTGAGGTCTTGGGCTGGGCAGGTACATAGTAGGAACATTCAACAGGAAGAACAGAGTATGGAAGGTGAAAAGGGACCAGAGGGGCACAGAAGTGGAAATTTTAGGCTTGGGTTGAAGGAAAAATTTTGGCTGTTTCATTCAAAATTTCTTGGCTTTACTAATTAATAATGTTAGGTGTTTTCTTTTCTTTTTTTTTAAAGATTATTTATTTATTTATTCGACAGAGATCACAAGCAGGCAGAGAGAGAGGAAGGGAAGCAGGCTCTCTAGTGAGCAGAGAGCCTGACGTGGGGCTCGATCCCAGGACCCTGGGATCAGGACCCAAGCTGAAGGCAGAGGCTTTAACCCACTGAGCCACCCAGGCTCCCCAATAATGTTAGGTTTTTAAAAGTTAACAATTTGTGACAACCTGTTTAATCTTAGCAGCAAGTTCTTAAATATCACATATTGAAGCCTTCTTTTGCCACATACCCGAATCTTAATTTCCCCTGCCCATTCTGGGTAATCATACCATAAAGCAGAGGAAAAAGATCCATTCTCTGAGACAAATGTCACTCCACACTGGGGACTTCTTGCCTGGTTCTCTATGACTGTGGGTCTCATCTGGAGGTGGCAGCTATTAGAATAGGAGCCTGCAACTCTAATTACGAGCCCTTTCCTGGCTGGAGGCACAGGGCTGTAAGGGGAGAGCAGAACCAAAGCAGTTTCTCATACTCTGCACTCTGAAACCCGAGATGACGCGGTTCTTTCCTGCACAACAGTGTAGAGCGTTCAGTTGGTGTTATGACTTGTCTGGTTCCCACAGAAGGAGGAATCCTGCCAAATATTTGTAATCTGCGCTGAAGTATGCAATCAGGGAAACCACACCCAGAAGCAAGTGCATGGCTGCGTAATTAAAATGATTTTGCTTGAAGACCAGATGGAAACATTGGTCAGGGGTGGAAGAAGTTGATGAATGAGCGTAAATGACATCTCTAACATATTGACTATGGTTCTGTGCAAAACATTTTCTCCTTGGGCTCTAGAAGACATGCGTCTTTCTCTACGCCCACTGATTCTTTACAGTATCTTCTCTATACATGTCATCATTTAAGACAATACCTGTATCTATTTAAAAACTCTACATAGATCCCCTGATTGGTTTGTATTTATGTAATAAGACAAAATGGACTGCACTTATGTGCAAATGATCTTCTCTTTTCCTCCAAGTAAGGCATTTTGTCATATTTTCTATGACACCACTGAGTAAAAGTGCATGATATATTAATGTAGGGCAACTTTGGGGACTGAACTATTTCATGTGTTGGGGCTGGCTTCACTATATAACATGGTTAAAACTATTCATTTTTCCAAAGTACTGGCGAGATAAAAGACTAAACAAATGAATGTATCATCCCAGGATACAATAAAATTATTTTAAAAAATAAGATTACTTAAGTTAGTAAATTGGAAATCTATTTTTTATAATCCAGTAATAGCTATCAGCAGCGCCATCTGTTGAAATGTTATAAAATTTCCTTTCCTCTACCCCCAAATAATATAAGCAAAGGAAGGCAAAAATATTTGGAATCACAGGTAGAACTGGAACTTTATGGTTTTAGTCCACCCCCAGTTTTAGGCAAAATCACAACTGCAATACTTTCTACAAGAGGTTAAGAGCTATTTGCAAAGCCCTTACCTACCTCAGTAACCTTCCCAGCGCTTACTAAACTCACAGAATTTCTCCCATAATACAAAGCTAAATAGCTCATGCTTGGACTCCCATGCATTTCCCGAGGCATACCCAACAGGCAAGATGAGAATATGGGAACAGTTGGGCAGCATACATTACACAGTCTCTTAGACACGTCACTGGATAACTGGGGCTCAGAGCTGCACGAGGCCCAGGCTTCCATTTTCCTGGGAAGGAGACTAAGGCCCGTGTTCTGGATCTAGGTCTTGTCCAAGGTCAGACAGGTGGTGAGTATCAAGGTCAGGACCTGAATCCAGGCCCCAGGTGTTCTGAATTTCAGCCCAGAACTCTTGCTATTGCATTCCTCTATTGGCGTAGGGGTCAGTATTAACTCATCCATGCAACACGTTGTCATGGAGCAGCAGCTGTGTTCCATGCTGTCCGAGGCACTGGGCAGACGGCCTCAAGCACAAGGAGCAGAGTCTCAGTCTCAGTCTCACAGGGCTTACGTTCTAATGGGAGGAGAGATTCGAGAAGGTAGATGGTGTGCTGTGATGGGGGTAGCTGTTTTACAGAGGCTCCTCTGATAGAGTGACATTTATACAGAGACAGAAGGAGGGAGGGAGCCAGCTGTGCTCTCCAGCTTTCCTGATGTAGAGCAAGTCTGTGTACCCTGGGGTGAAGGGACAGTGTGATTTAAGAGAGGTGAGTGGTGCTGAGGGGAGGAGCTAAGCCCAGTGAGATCGGGGGAGGCGTAGACCAGAGAGAGCCTGGTAGGTTGAGGGAGGAGTTAGGACTTCATTTTGAGTGAGAAGGAAAGCCATAGAAAGGGTTTTGAGGGAAAAGTAACATGATCTCAATTCACTGTAAAAGTGTCCCGCTGGCTGTTGTCATGAGAATAAAGTGTTCGGGGACAAGGTGGAAGTTGTGAGTCTGGTTCTGGAAGAATTCATGGCGGAGAGCGTGGTGGCTTAGTTGAAGAAGGTGGTGAGATGTGGTGGGTTTTGGATGTGCATTTCCAAAGGAGAGTTCACAGTTAGCTGAAGGATAAGATGGAAGTGGGAACAGGGGGGGGGGGGGGGGGGATGTAGGAGAAAGACAGGAGTCATAGGTAACTCAGAGGCTTTGGGAATCTGCAAAAATAACCATTATATTTGTTGAGTACCTACTATGCATATGACGTATCATCTCTACTAGTCTCAGAAACCGAAAGATGGGTATTCTCCCCCTATACAGATGGGAGAAAAAGGCTTATAGAAATTTAGTAGCTTGCTAAGGTCACACAGGTAGGGCGTGCTGAATGGAATATAGGTCTGACTCCAAAGCTCTTTTTCTTTCTCCCACTTAAATCCGCCTATAGCAATCAAGCAATTCCAGTTCCCTGTACCTTCTAAAATTATGTAGTTCCACTTTAAATCCTCTCTGTGATTATTTCCTGAAACTTGTCTACGATCTCATGCACATCTTTAGTTGCTGAGTCACAAATTAACCACAGCTCTTACAAGGTCTCCATTGTAAACACTATAGCCAAAATGGGAGAATTCATCTGAGGACTTTATACTCCTGTGTAGTTAGTTTATTTTTAAGATATGGCTGTAATAGTCTTCTTTAGGGACATAGTTATCAAATAAAGCAGAAATTCTATAAAGATAGCCAATTAACTTTTTTGCGGTATAGGCAGTTTTTTTTTGGGGGGGTAGTGCTTCTTCCAACTTTTGGCATTAATCAAGGAACATGAGTTTATTGGGGGGGCAGTAAAGTCAGATTTCCATATACACACATGAGCTTTGCAATGGAAATAAATGATAGGACTCTGCACTGGAGATCATCTAAAATCAATGTTAGAAGATATGTATTTGTATTTGGTCATTATTGTAAAGATTACCTTCTTATAAAATGGTTTTGTTATGAGGGTTGTGTTGAAAAATGATGCTCTGAAACTATAACTTCTTTGCCATTATCAGCACTAGCAGCCTATTACATAGGCAGATAAGCATTCCATTTTTACTTATTTATATTTCTATCCATCCATCCATCCATCCATTCATCCATCCATTTAACCACTTAAGAGATACAGCAGGAGTGGCTTGTGTGGGAGCCCATATTTCCAGGTAATCATGGAAGGATTCATCTACCACTTCCCTCTTTCTCTTCATTTGACTGCCCCACACCCAAGACTGCAAACATTAGCCAACAGAGCCCATAAAATTACCTTAAGTGTAGGCTTTTAAAAGTACTTTGCAATGAGTACTTAAAAGCTTTCACTAGCTATTATAAAGTAACTTTTTATTCTCTGAATGAAATGTCTCATGACTAATGTCATCTAGCAATGTAGCAATCTTGGGACACTCCCCCTGAGTCACAACTAGTGTAGAATTGAATAGAGGTATAATTTAACAAACTACACCCACATTTTTGAATCAGATACATTTGTATCTTCTGATATAGGTACTGGATATTAGGAGTAAACATGTTCCTGGCAACCCTGCGCAGGTAAACTTGTAACTCTGGTGTAGATTCCATCACTCAATGACACAGAAATCTTCCTTTTCTTTTGTGTTCCCAAACGATTTAACATTCCCAGAGATTTTGTCTAAATTGCCTTTCCATTGACTATAAGTCTAATTTGAGGGCTGTCTCAGATTGTAAGCTACTGGAACATATATTTACATGGTATAGTGTCATGCAAATGAGGACTTCCTGATTGCCTTCTGAAAAATTACAATAAAATTCAAGAACAGCATGATTTCCTTAAGTCAAGTGGACCCTACCTGGCCTAATCTCAAATAAACATTCAAATTGGCTTTCAACAGTATAGAAAGCAAATGGAAATACATGGAATTATATACAAAACATGACCAAGTAATCAGACTGCTTTGTTAAGCAAAATGAAACAGTTGTATATTTACTATTACAAATGAACTGAGCATTGTTTCTTCTAAAGAAGTCATTCTGGACGTCTAATACAACTTACAGGCTGTCTTGGTTCAAAATATTTCTGGAGCATTTCCTTGGGAACTCCCTTAACAGTGAGTCTACAAGTCACATTAGAGAACCAGTTTTATATGGTATAGTGACAGTATTTCAAATTTGTTTTGCTTTCACAGCTTTAAGGTTCATAATTAGCATGGACTGAAAGCTGCCTTCCTTGTCTTTGTTCCCATATATCTCCTGTGTCCTCTTTGACATTTTCTCTTTGTCACTGATTTTGTGTAATTTGATTCTGAGGCACCTCAGTGTCCATTTCTTCCTGTTCCTTGTGCTTCATGTTGGTTCAGTTTCTTGGATCTCTGTGTTTATAGTATTCATGAAATTTGGAAAAAAATTAGTCATTATCTCTTCAGATACCTCTTCTGTTCTCCCCTCTTTCTAGGGATTCCATGACACGTACATGAGGGCATTTGAAGTTCTCCTCTGAAACTGATAGTCTGTTCATATTCCAGAAATTATTTTTTTTTCTGTGTTTCATTTTGGATAGGTTTTATTGCTATGTCTTTTCTTTTGCAATGTCTAATACATCATTAATTCTGTCCAATATAATTTTCATGTCAGACAGTACAGATTTCATCTCTACAAATTCAATTTGGGGGTCTTCTTTCTACCTTCTTTCTGCCTAACTTTTTAAACTATATGAGTATCATTCTAAACATTGACTTACTGTCCCTGCTACTAATTTAACCAACTAGGTTGGTTTTAATTGATTCTTTTTTCTCTGCATATTTTCCCACTTCTTTGCAAACTTGGTAATTTTTGATTAGATGCCATACATTGTGAAATTTACCTTGTGGGTGGTAGATGCTTTTGTATTCTTATAAATAATCTTGAACTCTGTTCTGGGACACAGTTAACTTACTTGGAAAGAGGGTGGTCCTTTTGGGTCTTCCTTTTAAAATTTATTAGGCAGTCTGGAGTAGTGCCCAATCTAAGGTAATGAATCCCCATTACAGAGGCAAGACCCTTCTTAAACACTTCAACTAATGTTTCCGGATTTTGAACTTTTCCAGTCTGGCCAGTGAGAACATGCATTGTTCTTAGCCCTGTGTGAACGCCTGGTACAGTTCCCTGTAATCCTTCCAGGTGGTTCTTCCCCAGACTTAGTTTCCTCATATGCATGTGCTGATCGGTACTTTTCTAAATTCTCCAGGGGCCCGCTGCACTCTGGAGTAATCTGTGCAGTTCTCTCCTCTGTGGTACTCTGTCCTATGGACTCTTGCCAGTCCGGCCTCTCTGAACTCTCATCTCTGTCCTTTCAACTTAGGGACTGTGCTGGGCTCTGGCTAACTCTTGTCCCCAGGCTCGATCTTGAAAACTCTCTCAAAGGCTCACTTCATTTGTTTCCCATTTCTCAGAGATCACTATCCTCTGCTGCCTGATATCCAGAGAACTGAAAATCATTTTCCCACATATTTTGCCATTTTTGTTTTGTCTTGTTCTGGACAGGAAAGTTAATCTGGTCTCTGTCACTCCATCTTGGTTGGAAGTGGAAGGCCCCCATGCTTAATTTTTGCTGTCACCTAGCATGGCCCTCAACTTGACAAGGGTTGACTTCATATGACTTTGCCTACTTCAGGAAAAAATCAAATAAAACTGCAAAGGATAAGGGTCTGTCACTAGTAAGCTTGTTTACTAGGTTTTCCCCCCTTCATCATTCACTGAGCATGTAGTACATACTCCCAAGTATGCTCTGTTTTATGTACATTATCTCTTTTCAGTGTTTAAAACAACTTTATAAAGTAAATACTATTGTTCCCATTTTAAATATGAGGAAACTGAGACTTGAAGAGTAGACAACTTGTCCAAGGTTATAGAGCTAGTAAGTGGTGGGCTGAGAGCTGAAACCAAGTTTATCTGATTCCAAAGTCTGTGCTCCTATTCATAGCACTTCAGAATATAGTAAAGGGAGGATCCCAGGCCACCACAGTGTGGAACAGGGATAGCATTCTTAACATGTGGAAGTGTATAGCACCTTCCCTGGTGACTTGAAAAAGCATAATAATAAAAATTACTCTGTTTCATTGGCTCTAACATGCAACTGGCTGTAACAGGGAAACATTATTTTATCTACCCCCAAGAGAGGAAAAATCTGCCCATTAAACTATGACAGTGTTTTAAATGCCACTAATTTTAGGATTCCAAAATGAAAATTAAAAGTTACATTTAAATAAAATTTAGACTCAGATTTAATGTTTTTAAGGGTCATTTGCACAGTCACATGCATCTCAACTTGAGAGCTATTGAGCTGGAAAAAATATGTATGTTAAAATCCATACAATAGTAATCATTTGCTGGTATGTCCTTTGAACTATTATTGTATTTGATTCATCAACATTAAAAAGTAGACATTACACTCTGCATTCCATAGAAGTAGAAACTGAGGCTCAGAGAAGTCAGTAATATGTCCAAGGTCACATAGCTAGTAAGTGGTGGTGCTGGGCTTTTGCTATTTCTTACATACTTAGTTGTTTTTTTTTTTTTTTAAATCAACCTTAATGTACTACATGTTTTATAATGGCATGTTCATCCTGTGTATCTGTGTATGCTTGTGTCTGCATGCATGTGTGTTCCTGAGAGCACCCTGGGAATCAGATCTGCTGTAGCAGATGGTGAGAGGTGGAACTAGGATTGGTGAATGTTGGCAGAATGAAATTTCTCATCTGCCCACAATCTAGTGATTGAAGAATCATGCCATAAGTGTACATAAACTTACAAAAAGCTTAAAGATCATTTATGGTGGCAATAAATCAATTTTTAATTAAAATATACATCTGCTCAAATGAAAAATATTAATTGCCTTTATAGATGCCTACTCTACAGTGGTGGTACATTACAGCCTCGAGACAAACTCTGCCTAGTGAGTCTAACTGTCTGAAGCTCTTAGGTTAAGGACCGCCACTTTGCCATGCCACACAAGGAAGATTCCTCTCCAAGTAGAACTTCCATTTGTTTCCTTGCTACTCCTGTCCCTGTCTGGTGTTACAGTCAGAGAACAGATTCATTCATCTTTCTAGGAACACATTCAAACAAACAAAACAAGCTTTCCTGGAGGTAAGAGTGACCCCTCAGGTGGGTCATTTACTATGACTGACAATCATAACCAACAACGAAACACTTGAAGACAGCTAATTTCCATGTCATCGCTAATCCAATATGCAATGTGGGGAATGCTAAAAAGCTAGGCTGCTGTTTAGAATCCTCATTTCTGATACTGGTTAAAAACCTCCACAGTGAGTTAATATTAGAAATAAATGGATGTCTGAGCCTTTAGTAAAAATACTGGACCCTGGGGGGGCGCCTGGGTGGCTCAGTCAGTTGAGCATCCAACACTTGGTTTCAGGACAGGTCATGATCTTGGGGTCATGGAATCAAGCCCTGTGAGAACTAGACAGTGCTCCTCTCCTGACTCAAATTCTGCGCTCAGTGGGGAGTCAGCTTGGGATTCTTTCTCTCCCTCTGCCCCTCCCCCAGCTCACACACTTGTGCTCTCCCTCTCAAATAAATAAATAAATCTTTTAAAAAAATGCTGAATCAAAAAATGAGTTTGAAATAATAGAACAAAAGGTAACTCCCTCTGAGACTTCACATCAGTAATATTTTCTACAAAATTAAAGGTATGTTAATGCAAAGATGGCCACAGTACTGGCCTAGCAAAGCAATACTTTAAATATGAACAATTTAATTATGTTTCCTATTTCAGAAGAGTAAGGGATGACAGTGATACACAGGAAACAGATGTTCTAAATGTTAGATACTCATAATCACAAAGGGTTCACTCATGAAGTAGCAGACAATGTCTAATATGTCCGTTCTTCCTCAAAGTCTATATCCACATGTTTGGTTGTGACAGATGGAATGTGGAAGCAGCTCAGCGGCACTCCCAAGATTATGAGCAGTGTGCTTTCCCCTGAAAAGTCCCTGTGCCAGGGAACCTGCTCTGTCACTCTGAAATTGCTGTGCCTTGTCTCTGGGACCCATGTCCTCCCCTCCTGGTTCAAAATCAGTACCGGCACCCAGTGACCCAAGAGTATTGAGGAGAAGTTGATGACTCAGTAGGCAAGCTGAACCTGACTGAGAAACAATCATGCACAGTTTTTTGTGTTTTTTTGGAAAAAAACCACCATTACTACCACCACTGATGATGGAAGAAATAAGAGGACAGGAGTTGACCCAGGTATATCAACTCAGATGATGAAGTTAGAGGCAGCCACATCTACGCACAGACAGAAACAGGAAAGAGAACAGAAAAGTGAAGAGGCAGAAACAGATACATTCACAAAAGGATGAAACTATTCCACGATCTTGGTTCAGTGCTCTTGAGTTCTTTATGTTTAAAGCAAAAAAGAAAATAACCACAGTGAAAAGTCACGAGACCCTTTAACCCTGAAGGAGTGACAGCTCCTGGCCTACTTCTGCACATCTGTAATCTGCATCTTCACAAGAATCTTCCACAAAGAGAGCAGTCTGCCCCCTCACTGTGCCCCTTCTGGAGTTCCCCTGCTGGCCAGTGCATCCCCTGCAATGGCTGCTCTGGAATGGAATGCTAATCCTTGTAAAACCAGCTGAAGAACTATGTTCCCCCCTGAGAATTTTCTTCTGTTCTTTGCTAATGATGGCTACTTAAATTGCTTTGTTTCTTCTTCACTTAAGTAAATATTCCTCAAGTTCTTGCACTAAATCTTTCTTTAAGAACAGGAGAAGGTTTAAGAAGTATGCACACATTAGTTTAGCACCTGGTCGGGTTACCAACAGCTTCCCAAACAGAGTTTCTGTGGCTTTCCAAGGCAAGCTAAGATGGAAGGCAAGGCAGGCATTATTATCCTCATTTCACAGATAAGGAAAGTTGGGCTTAGAGGGGCTAAAAAAGGGACATGGTTCAAGTTATACAGCCCGGAGAAGAAGTAGGACAAAAGTCTGGGCATCTTGACACTAAGTCCAACTATATAGTCCAACTCTGCCAATAAAGTAAAAGAATGTGAATGGTTGGAAGGACAGCGGTTACTATAAAAAGACTTGGATTTAATGTTCTTTAAGGTCATAAGGTAAAAGAACAAAAGTTTGACCTGTGGTTTGGCCTCTTACAAGATCTGTGACCCCGGGGTAAAAAAATGGCCCCTTTAAGTATCTGCTTTTGAAAGACAGAAATAATGATAGTTACCTGCTAAGGCTGCAGTGAGGATGGAACAAGTGGCATGTAGGAGACGCATAGTAGTGTGTCTGTCACATAGTAGGTGCACAGCAAGATAGGTGTTATTCATGGCCATAATGATGGTTTTGCTATGTGAGCCAATAAGCCACAAGACTACATGTTTAAAGTGTCTGTGATTCTTGCATATTCCCCGTGAGGTTTAATGAACATCACTAAAGAACATTGCTGTGCTTTGGTGACAGGTGTCACTCAAGTTCTGGTGTCATTAACTTCTGCCACCTTGCCCGTGAGACCCTGCGGTGACACATTCACAGTGCTCTCCATGGGAGGAGGAATCCACTGGAAATGGACCTTTCTGCGCTGAGCCATTGGTTACTGAGATGGCCAACCCCTCCCAGTTTGCCCAGAACTTTCCCAGTTTCAGCATTACTAAGTCCTATGTGGAAAGAACGCCCTTAGTCCTGGGCAAACTGGGATAGCTGTCACCTTATCAGTCATGGAGACTGAACTAGTAATAAAATTAAAAAGGAAAGACAAAAAACCTAAAACCTACTTCTTTTAAGATATTCCTAAACAGAAAAAAAAAAAAAAAAAAAAGATATTCCTAAACGGAGAACAGTGCAAAAACCATGCACCTCTGTGACCCCATGTTCCAAACCAGTGATTCCCAGAGTGTGGTCCCCAGACCAACATCAGCATCGCCCAAGAACATGTTGGAAGAAAAATTTCTGGGGCACCCTGCCAGAGCTAATGTGTCACAAGCTTTGGGGATGAGGCCCAGGACTCTGAGTTTTAACATGCCTTCTGGGTGATTCTGATGGTCGCTCAAGTTTGAAAACAACCGCTGGTTTAGACCATAAGCAGGAGTGATACTAGATGCTATGAAAAATGGAAACGATGGAAGCTCATGAGAGAAAACTTTCCTCCTTCGCATGTTATCATTACTTCCACCTTGATTATTCAAATTGAACAGGGAAAATACTGGGAAAGCACCTCCTGCTTCCTTGTTCCACAGTAATCTAGTGTTACTTGGAGACTATCAAGTGGAAAGTATCTCCAAAAAGTCACACACTGACAAGAAAGGCATCTTTAGGGACAATCACACCTATGACATCATCTGTGGCCACATGTGAACGCTATTTATGTGTTCTAAAAAGAAAAGCAGAGACAAAGAGATACTCCTCCCAGGCCCTGCACACTAGAATCTAGTTTCCTCTCCTCAGCTGGTGCTCTAGGGCCGGACTCCAGTAATAACAGCCTCCTGGGGAGATTAAAGCCCTGGCGGCCACAGCTTATCTTGGTTAATGTATACTTTCGCTTTGTGTATATATGTGCAGATACATACGCTGCAGTATTTATAGACGATATACATGAGAAGTATTACAGGAGATGAGGCCGGGGACGGGTGGGCGACACCTCTGAGTTAGAACTGAGACCTTCCCCATACAACAAGCTCAGTTTCCCCGAACCTCGGTCTGCTCCTGGGTGGTAAATACACATGCGCGCCTGTATCAGGAAGAACATCCTCCTCCCTGCAAACAAGTTCAGAAGAGTCTTTCTTCTGTTTCCAGAAAGAGTCGAGTATTTTGTGGTGGCCTCTTTTTTATCTCTGGGGATTTTGCTTATTAGAAAAATACACGGAATCACCGATCTTCCGACTAAGGAAATGAGATGGTCAGGAGATGAGCTGACTCAGGACTGCTGCTTTAAGTCAGGTCCACAAAGTGGGGTTGAATTGGAAAAGCAATTAGCACTAGAGCGCCTAGCAGGCCTAGCATGGAGAAGGGCAGGATGCTGGCGCCTTCCAGGCCTCCTCTCTCCCTGTGTGCACAACCTGGGGACACGGGGAAGTGAGATGGTGGAGGTGCGGCCTCTGGGGCAGCCTGGGGCCTGGTTTCCTTTTTTTGTGGTAGGGATGCATATTTCCTCAGGAAGGAGCAGATAAATTACTCCTTAAGATTGTGAATACTTTTTTGTCTCCTGGCCAAATGGAAATTCCGAAAGTATTCTGAGTAGACAGCGCCACTGGGATTCATGGGCATACATTGATAACAGCCTATAATCCTGGAGTGATACAAGTGCTCAGTCTCCATTTTTATGCAAAACTAATTGGGAGCTCAGAGCTAGGACCTTTAAAAATCTTCAACCCCATGTGCTCTATAGGCTCTATCTGTTCTGCCTTTGTATTACTCAAAAGCTCAGATCCAGAGTGTGTTAAAAGAAGTTGCCCTAAGTGTTAGAGAAGTCTGACATGCCAGGTGGCTCTTCCATTAAGAAACTTCTCAGGGAAGAAACAGAAGAGAGGAAAGGAAGATTGCACATCAGGCTGGAACAATAAGCCTCGGGATTTATATTTTGAGAATGGGAAGACCAATGAAGAAAATGGGAGGTGGGAAAAGTAAAAGAAGCCAGAGGTGAGGGACTGAAGAGATTCACAGGGGACAGGACAGGGCCCTGAGCAGCGTGTGTGGGGAGGTGCATTCAGAAAGGCCCAACCATGGGAGGTGTGCTGTGGGGGGCCAGAAAGGAAATGCTGCAGCCAGGGAAGCGCTGTGAGCTTCCTAGGGGCGCCTCACAAATTCCCACAGAGTAGGGGCTTGAAACCACACATCCCCTTCCAGTTCTGGGCATAGGCAGGGCTGGTTTCTTCTAGAGGCTTCAGGGTGGAATGGGTTCCCCTGGCTCTTCTGGCTCCTGGAGGCCCCCCGGCATTCCTTAAACTGTAATCCCTCCCTTACGTCCCTCTGAGCCCTGCTTCTGTTATCGTAGTTCCTTCCCCACTGATCCCCCCACTTCCTTGTGATTAGAGTGAGAGAACCTGGATAATCCAGGACACCCCCCCCCCAAAAACCTGCAACTTGATCACCTCTGCAGGAGCCATGTAAGGTGGCGGGGTCACGGGTTCTAGGACAGGGACAGGGACCTCTCTGGGAGGCATGATTCTGGGAATCACGCAGATCTCGGCCTGTGGGCATTAGCTGTGTCTCCTGTCCTCCCTGGTGCAACTGAGGAGCACACACACCTGCTTTCTGCACAGAACCAGGCTGGCCTGAGGCAATGAGGCCCAGGTGGAGCCCAGAACATTACAGATGTGGCCCTATACATCTGTAAACAACTTCAAAAGTTAGTTATTTTTGCATTCTTTTCAACAAGGGAGGTCCCCAAAAGTAAAAATTCCCACAAAAAATGGATCTGCCCTCATTTGTCTATTTTGTGCATCTATTCGAAGACTCTCAGTAGGAAGCTGTTTAATTTGAAATACGGCTGACCCTTGAACCATGCAGGGGTTCGGGGTGCCAACCCCCCATGCAGTGGAAAATCCAAATTTCACTTTTGACTCTCCCGAACTTAACTATTAATAGCCTACTATTGACTGGGGGTCTTATCAATTATATAAACAGTTGATTAATACCTATTTTGTATGTTATATGTATTATAGACTGTATTCTTATAATAAAGCAATCTAGACAAAAGAAAATGTTAAGAAAGTCATAAGGAAGAGAAAGTACATTGATAGTACTGTTCTCTATTTATACAAAAAAGGTTTGCGTGTAAATGGACCTGTGCAGTTCAAACCCACATTACTCAAGGGTCAACTGTACCGTGTATTTAATAATGTGGCAGAAATTTTAGAATGTATAGAAGTACAGAAAAGAAATATTTCTTTAAGGAAAAATCCTCATGTTCCTACTAATTTATCTGGTATAATTTTTTTTTTTTAATTTAAAGAGACTTGTCACTTTTATTCTTAACTACTCTTGGAAAGTTTTTGTTTTTATTTCTGAATTTAATTATTACGCTTGCTGAAAGAACATCAGCAATTCCTTCATTTCATTTTCATACAGTCACAAGAGTCATCAGAAGAAAATTGAAAACTGAAGATTCTGATGCTCAGATCGAATGAAATGGAGCTCCCTAGTACTTCTTACAGCAGGAATGGAAGGGAGAGCCTCGAGTAAGTTTCATTAACTCTAATTATCAGTTGTTCCCTGGGGGTAGGGGGAGAAAAAAAGTCTGTCTATGGTTTTTTGGGTCCTAGTGCTCTGAACGGAGTCGGAAGCTGTACAGGAAAGATTCTGCATTTCTATCGGTGGCTGAAAAAAGTATGATTTAGAGATTGGATACCACGATGTTGATTTGAGGAGAAAGACAGTAACATCACAGGACATCAGTATCTGTTTTAAGTGTTTTGCAGACTTGAGCTCTTTTGTCTGATGCACCTTCTGTACGGCAGACAGAGGTGCTAGCATGGAACTCACTGAGGGCGCTCCTCTCCATCTGTGGGCAGCGTCCTGCAGGAGTCACTGTCTGTCACTGGACCTCAGGTGCATATGTGCCCTAGACGCAAACATGTACCCCAGCCCCGTTCTGGAAATCTGAGATTATTACTGTATTTTAAAAGATAATTGACAAACAGCAGTAGGAGTCAAGGAGAGGGGTCAGCTGTAACTTATCCTCTTCATAAATCAGAATAGCAAAGCACAGGGTCCGGGGCAGACTCTGGTGACACTGGCAGAGAAACTGAAGGCGGCCTGTGAAAAGGAGGGCACTGGCAGGAGGGTGGGTAGTGAGTGATGTCTGATCCTAATTCTTCATAGAAATTATATTTATTTTTCAAAAACACAGGGAACCCCTTCTTTCATTGTGAATGTTCCAGGTATTTTCTTCCCTTGGAAAATGAAATGAAAATGAAAGTCCTGTCTTTCAATCCTGACCTCTCAATAAAGCACTCCTTCCCTACTTGATTAAATACTCCCTGCTGAGGGGTTTTCAGATATAAAACCCACGTCTACTTTGACAGTCTTTCCTTCACTGGCAGAACAACCTCCTCCCTCAACTAAGGCAATTTTTGTCTATGTAACTAAGGCAATTATTTTTTTTTAAGATTTTATTTATTTTGACAGACAGAAATCACAGGGAGGCAGAGAGGCAGAGAGAGAGGAAAGGAAGCAGGCTCCCTGCTGAGCAGAGATCCCGATGCGGGGCTCGATCCCCAGACCCCGGGATCATGACCTGAGCCGAAGGCAGAGGCCTTAACCCACTGAGCCACCCAGGCGCCCCTACTAAGGCAATTTTTGAATGTCAAGATAAGTCTGTACAATTTAAAGGGTATACATTCAAATTCATGAGAAATTAATTTTACTTTAATGTTTTTGTGATGTCAAAATTAAAAATAAAATAATTTATTCCATTCCATTTTGTTACATTAGGCCATCAAATTTAAGGTCACTGGGGTAGAAGTCTTACTACTTTTACATTATATGTAAATTTATATAAATACTTACAAATAAGTTTGTTCTCTTCCATACCTCTATAAATATTTCTATAAGCTTAAAGCAATTCCTTAAAATGAATTACTTTTACTTACCTTTGAATAGGACAAATAATTTTATTTGAGCAAAACCTGATTCGTGCTCGCTTCGGCAGCACATATACTAAAATTGAGCAAAACCTGATTCAAAGAGAAACAGTTTTTCCAAAGTGGCTAAAAGCAGATTCACAATGTAGGAGTTTGACTTTTAAAGGGAGACACGATGTTACGAAATGTCAGATATCCAGGACTTTTGAGATGGGGGTGGGAGAGATTCTTTTTGAATGACAAGTAGCTCTCTGGGGTATTACTGAACTTGAAATTAGACTCTCACCTTTAAGACCAGATAAATACTGAAGAAAGGGACCATAATGCGACCTGGTCAGAGTCAGCAACGCCTGACAAAAATCTCAAGCTTTAACAAGAGTAGTGGACCTGACTTTCTATAAAGGGTTAAGTTAAGGCAGGCACCACTGGAGGATCCTGGATGGAATCAAAGCCAGGTAGGGCAGTAGGAACTCTTGGTCTAGCTCCGTGGTTTGACAGATGACACTGAGGCAGAGGAAAGCTAGAAAAACACATGATTCGCTGGTCACAGAGCCAGGACAAAAGCATTATCTACCCAGGAGCTTGATTAAAAATACCCTTTGTCCACTCAGGAGGTTCATGCACTCCCCTTTCCTAAAAGTACTAGCCCTGGTTATGTTTTATAATTCTATGTGGGGGGTGGGCCGGTCCTAAGAAGAACTAGAAAGGGTAACACTATGCGCACTGAATCTTGCTCCCTAGGGAAGAAGATAAAAGTGCCTCTGAGAGAAGCCACAATGAAAACACACACCTGTGTGCTCACTGTCATTCTCTGTTCCCTCTCCTGGTCCCCAAGCCATGGTGTTACTAACAGTACTGTCAGTCAGGGTGGCGTCAGCGGTGGTATAGTGGGGTGGTGTGGGGAATGACGGCCTTAAGAGCTTCCAGGGGTAAGTTTGTGCAGGTTTCCAGGCTGGTGCCTTTAAGTCATAAGCACTTAGGGTCTTAGAGCTCAAGAACACAGAGCTGCAGATAACCATGCAGCCTCACTGCCCTGCTGGTGACCCTGGGGGAAATCACTTCTCTATGAAAGATAAGTTGTCTGTGACAACACCAGCCCCATCCACACTGAGAAAAGATCCAATTGTGTTGACTTATGACTGCTGGTTTTTGTGTTCGAGATCACTATCCACGGAGGATTTCCTAATGCAGTTGGACAGGAGCCCACATATGCGAAGACAAGTTGAGCTAATGAACAAAACGCAAGCCCCAAGTTACAGCTGCAGCAGCGTATTTTGGTTGAGAAAGCTGGAATCTTTCCTAAGCACAACCAGGATGATGCCTGTGTCAGGGGTTCCTTCTGTGAGAGCTCCTCTTGGATGACAGAGCTGGCCAAGGCAGGGCACAATGGGGGAAAGTGCGAGCAGGCACAGAGTCCTGCTCACTTCTCTCCATCTCCCTCCCTACTTCTTTCCCTCCCTCCCCCTCCCCTCTCCCCTCCAGTCTGTATCCCTCCCCCCCCCCCTCCTCTCCCTCACTCTGCTCTCTCCCTCCCTCCCTCCTTCCATCCCTCTCCCTTCCTGGAGGAGAGCAGATGTTTTAACTGAGAGTTAGTCAACAGACTTAAAGCAGGCAGTTGCTACCTGAGTTCACCTTTCTTATCTCCAGTTCCACCCTAAAGTGATACCTCAACATATCCAAACACGTCTGGTCATACCAAAACGGAGTCTGCAGCTCAAGTATTTGGAGCTTCCATTCAAAATTTTCCTACAAGTTGCTTTTGTATGTGACTTTTTCTGTACTGGGGAGAAGTCCATTAAAAGCTGTTCCATAGGGCGCCTGGGTGGCTCAGTGGGTTAAGCCTCTGCCTTCGGCTCAGGTCATGAACTCAGGGTCCTGGGATCGAGTCCTGCATTGGGCTCTCTGCTTGGCGGGGAGCCTGCTTTCTCCTCTCTCTCTGCCTGCCTCTCTGCCTACTTGTGATCTCTCTCTGTCAAATAAATAATTAAAATCTTAAAAAAAAAAAAAAAAAGCTGTTCCGTAGGCAGAACACCCTCTCCCACAACCAGTAGATCAGTGGGCAGTATGCCAGCCAGGCTCCCTGTCTGTGTCTGTCAGCACCTTGATGGACACTGAAGCCCCTCCTGAGCATCGCACTACCACTGAGGTGGCCCAAGACAGCTGCAGTTTTGAGGATCCCATAACACTCCCTTGGTTCACACTGAGCCCGTGGACGGCAACAAGGCCAAGGCTTTTTTCATGTGTGGTTGTGTTCCATTGTGACCCTTCCATAATTTGATATTTAGATCCAGGTTTAGGACTTGAGGTATCATATTTCTCTTCTCCTTTTTAAAAAAAATATTTTATTTATTTGAGAGACGGAGTGAGCAAGAGAGAGAGAGAGAGAGCGCGCACAAACAGGGGAAGAGGCAGAGGGAGAGGGAGAAGCAGACTCCCTGATGAGCAGGGAGCCCAACATGGGGCTCGATCCCAGGACCCTGGGATAATGACCTGAGCCTAAGGTAGACACTTAACTGACTGAGCCACCCAGGTGCCCCTCTTCTTTTCTTTTCACCTCTGATATAGGCTTCTTGTAAAAATGAGTTTAAGAACATGGTTCTCAGGACACCTGGGTGGCTCAGTCAGTTAAGCATCTGCCTTTGGCTGAGGTCATGATCTCAGGGTCCTGGGATTGAGCCCCACATATGGCTCCCTGCTCAGTGAGGAGTCTGCCTCTCTCCCTCTGCCCTGTTTCTGCTCTCTGTCAAATAAATAACTAAAATCTTAAAAAAAAAAAAAAAAAAAAAAAGAACATGGTTCTCCCACGTGAGAGATGTGTTTCTGGATGTTGGTGCATCCCGACTTTCTAGGGCCCACCCCTCACTGTATTAATCATCATCATTTGTCTGTCACATGGGGCAGGCGCTGTGGAAAATACAACAGCAAGACAAGACATGGTTCTTGACTCAAACAAGTTAACATTTTTGCTAAGGGGACAAGATCAACACTATGATATAATCAGCCAACAACACAAGGTTGTCTGCAAGGATTAAATTCTGTGCCTCCCCACTGCAGGGGATAGGAGAGGATGAGCCTGAGCAAAGGCACCGAAGATTCCAGGAGGGGGCACGTGTGGGAAGTGAAGGGACCACCCTGCCTGGTGGTGCTAACAGGGAAATCTGACAGCTGGGCAGAGCAGTGCAGGCTCCGTGAGACAGGCAGCTGGGAACCACTGCAGGGGACAGGTAAGAATGCGCTTGTGAAGAAGGAAGGTTGATAGGGTAGTTCTATTCAAGATGATTTGCTGAAGGAAGAGGACGAGGCACTGAGACTGGCTAGAAAGAAACTCAGGAAATCACAGGAATACCCTAGAGAGGAAGAGGGCCTGGACAGATGAATAGGGAGGATAAAAATACACGCCTCATGATGATCATGATGTTATTGAAAAGAGTTGATGAGAAAACGCACTAGGTGTGCTCGGCAGAGTGCCTACTATATAATGCATGCCCAGTAAACGCTACACTACAACTGTTGTTTTGTTATTACTGCCACATGTGAGAAGAGAAACAAACAGACAGAAAGTGACTAAATAAAACCCAGCCCCACCTATATGCTTCCTGCACTAATATCAGGGCTAAGTGGCTATGAGAATCATTCTTCTATTGTTTGAGAGAGGTTGATACACACATTTGTCTGCCTAAAATTTACCTTTAAAAATGTGTTATTAAATGGCTCTGGTATTAAAATATTTAATGATAAAACTTATGGTTAAAAAGCTGAACAAAGCCCAGGCAGAAGTTTTCTAGAGCTCAATGACTTTTGATAATGAGATGCTAGCTCCACAATTATCAAATACGAATGAAAGGCAAAGTGATGAATATTTAAGTCCATCCAACCAATAAGTATTGGTAGCTTATTATGTGTTTGGGAAGGCACTGGGGATACAAATGGAACAAAACACCTCCCCTATACTTACAGAGCTTAAAATACTGTGGCGGAAAGAGATGCAGAAACCAGCAATTAGGACCCAGGTGTGCAATCCCTTCAGTGAAAGACTTGGGGAGCACTGTGGAATTGAGATTTTTTGGCTTTCAGAAAAATGATGTGACCAACTGTAGCACACACAAGTGAATATCCACACTGGTAAGTCTGGGCCAGCCCCATTTAAAGCTGTCCTGGTATTAATTGGCCAGTGCCCCTTTTGTCCTCTCTGAAATTGGATGGCGAATGTGGTTGCCCCAATGCCACCTGTCTGAATGCCCCCCAGCAATGTTTGGGCAGCACCCCATAATAAAATACATTCATGTTTCTTCAGCAAAATTAAAATTATTTCAGCAAAAAAGGTATGAAATTATGAATATTCACCCTAAATGACATAAAGACAGATTTTAAATAGTCTGTGTCCATTCAGGCCAGACTGTGCTGCCAGATGAGTTATGAGAAACATCTGATTTTTCCAGAACTTTCTGGATTTTAAAATCTTGGGTAAGAGGCCCTGGACTGCATAGGGTGGTAGGCAGCACCTGATACGTGTAGGTGTAACAGGAGAATGGAAGAGGGAACCCTTTGCTCAGTCTTGGGATGCTGGGGGAGCTTCTCGGAAGAACTTCCAGTGGCCCCAAGAGCTGAGGAAGGAGGAGAGCTAGCTGAAGGAGAGTTTGGGAATTAAGAATAAGAATAAACAAATACATTGACGGGTGGAAGGAACGAATGCGTGTCAGAGTCCCGGGAGGTGGCAAGGCATCCCCAGGTACCCCATGGCTGGAGCCAGACAGAACAGAAGCATGGGCAGTGAGGCAGGGCGGCCACTGTGAGCAAAGGGCTGCGTCCGGAGGGCCTGAGGCTGGGAGGAACACGGTCAGTTCTGCACTTTCAAAAGAAGTTGATGACTCTGAGGAGGGGGCCAGGGAAGGGATGCAAGTGGGAGGTGAGGCTGGCTGCTCCGGACAGGGTGACACCGCAGGGGACATTCAGGAAGCAGAATCAAAGGCTTGGGCACCGACTAGGGGTAAGAGCACATGAAGAAAAGGGTGAACCCCAGAGAAACATTCAGGTTTTTCTACCCACTTGTTCTAAGCTGAGGCCTATGAAAAATACTGGTCCCTTTCCTCATGCTTTTCTTTACATTAAATGATGAGAACAAATCTGAGATCTCTGACTAACATATTTTTTTCCTGTCCATTGTAAGATAATATATGTTCATCAGCAAATACTTGGAAAATATAGAACATTAGGGGGAAAGCCCCTTTATAGGTCCATCGTCAAACAAAATCAATGTTAACACTTGTGCTGGAATGAGGCCTGAACAGGAGAGCTGTCTAAAGACTGTGGCTGAATGATCATTTCTAACTTTTTCTTATGTGTATGCAGGTTTTCTTATACGGCTGTGATCATACTGTTTGTACATGTTTTAATACAGCTTTTCTCACTCAATGTTTTATGTCAAACATTTTCCTGAGTTACTCCACAGTCTGAATGAATGCAACTTTTAAAGGCTTTGGTACATTCTGTCAACGTGAAGTATCCTGCACAATCAAATTTTATGAACAAACATTATGCTGTCCAACAGATCTCTAAGCTCTAAGGAAATTATTTTAAAGGAAAACTCTCACGACAATATTTCAGGGAAGGCGAGGAAGTGTTTGGCATTTCTTACTAGGTCCTAGCTTCTAACTTTGCAAATTCTCTTGCTGTCAGCTGAACCGGGCATGGAAACATTTATAACTGGTGGTTTGTGGATGACAGAGTAGTATTTTAGCAGTTAAGTGAATCTCAAGTTTCCGTACCTCTCAAATGTTGTTTACCCAAAATTTCAATATTATTATTGGTTGGGAATAGAAAGAATTAAAATTACATCTCCATTGTGCCCACCAGAACCACGTCTCTGCTAACCATACTTTTTATGTGACTTTAAGAAAGCAAAACCAACTCATAAGGTTTCGAGGTCAAAACATGGGCCAAAAGATTGTGATTTTTAAAAATATCTGTCTTTCCATCCATCTCTCTATCTACTGCTAAAAAATATTCTGGGTCTCCTACGAGGGGGAGAAAAGGCTTTAAGGATAGACTGAACAGTCATTTCGTTGAGAGAGGTAAGGAGAGGACGACTTTGTCAAAGGCTCAGTTCCAGAGCACTCTTACCTCGTCCAGGAGGGAGGCACTGGATGGAAGTGGCCTTTGTGTCCCCCAGGGCAGCCCTCAAACAGAGTGACAGTACCAAACTCTGGCTAGAGAAACTCTGCTGGGCACCGTCCCTCCCCACCTACTGCAGTCCTCCTGAAAGACTCCAGTCCTTAGCACCCAGGTTTGGAATTCAGAATCTGCCCCCATAGAAGAAACAAGGTCATATGTGATAACAAGGCATGATTCAAATACTGTTTTCAGTATTTTAGATACATTATTGGGAAAATAGGTTTGTGTTGGACAGGGCTGGGGCTCTAAGATCATTTAAAATAAGCTTTATGGGAGAAAAATGCTTTTGAGGATGAACTCTGCTATTACACGAAAGCTTTCATAAAATAGGCTAAATAAGCTATGCCCTTGTGCTCACACGGGTAATTATATTTTCCTAAACATTTTCTGGAATAAGATAAGGTATAAATAAGTGAAATAAGAATAAACAAATATATTGTTCATCACATTCTAATGGCAGAGAGAGGAAACAACAAGGAGCACCAAGTGGGAAAGGTGCCCATCCACACCTTCCTAAGGCTTAAAGGGCCATAAAGAGGGAGCCATTTGTTCACCATTCACAGAAAGTGTGTGAAACACAACATGGCATCTTTAGATATCTCACAGGTAGGAAGGAAACAACTAGAAGGCCATAACTCTGTAGAAGCTGGAAATGTCACTTTTTTGCATTCCTAGCGAGCTATGAGGCATGTTCAGAGGAGCAGAAAGGTGGAGGAAGGGGGTGGGGGCCTGAAGAGCGGGCTTACGGTCGGAACCCCTGTGGGGGCACTGTGAGTACAGAGATAGCCACAGGACACACATGCCACATGTGGTGGGTCCAAATCTGGACTGTTTAGGAATAAATCAGTAATTGTGTAATGAAGTATGATATTCACCACAATACAGTTCAGATATGAAGAGTGTGTTGGGGAGGAGTCCCATTGCATCAGATAAATGGTCCATAGAATGGCTTGGATAGGGGCACCTAGGTGGTTCAGCCAGTTAAGGGTCAGCCTTAAGCTCAGGTCATGACCCCAGGATCCTGGGATGTCCTGCATGGGGCTCCCTGCTCAGCAGGAAGTCTGCTTCTCTCTGCTCCCTCCTCTTGCTCTGCATTCTCTCTCTCTCTCTCTTTCTCTCAAGTAAATAAATAAAATCTTTTAAAAAATGGTTTGGATATTGGTAAAAGCAGGTTTGGTTTCCCCCTAACTATGCCTATCATAAATGCTTTGGTAGAATTTTCCTTCTCAGTTAAAATCTGGTAGTCTACTCTAAGAATTCCAAGGGCACATGAAAGAAAGAACAGTGACTGCCAGGTAGGCCTTTGGGCCTTACTAACATTCCCCAGAGCCCCAGGGGAAGAGCACTTGTTACCTGAAAGAGCAAAAAGCCACTAAGGTCACATCTTATTATGCTGTGTCTCCCTGGCTTTGATTTTTCTTTTAAACGTAAGCCAGAAGCACTCCTCAAAAAGACTTTTCCGTCCTAAGTAAAATGCCAGCCGGTCACACACTAAAAGGACAAAGAGCCATTGTCAGGTGATGTGGTGATACACTCCAGCTGGGACACAGCCCCTCCCACTTGTCCATGATTCTTCAGGACCACTGGGGGAGAGCAGCCGTGAATCATGGCCTCTGATGGCCCATGAGCCGTTCATAGTGCCTCAACTCTGCAGGGAGACAGGACAGGTTTATGTGCTCTGAACACATCACGGACTCTGCCTGCTGGGTTTATAGTTTCAGACCATTAAGTAGGTGCAAACACACTCACTGCAACAAAGAAAAGCTGTGCTGAGAAAAGGCCAGGGAAGACCTTCACAGAGTCATGGTGCCAGCCAGTCCTCTGGTGCCACAACTGATGGCACCCAGGCTGGAACAGATGAAGAGCAGGTGTCCCTGAAGGCCAAGGGGCAGAAGGCAAAGGTTTTGGGTGACCTGGAACGCATGACCCTGGAAGAAAGGGAGAGAGGCTTAATGGGGAACCACAACTTGGAAACCGGCTGGGCCAGTACCACATGGCATGACCTTAGGCAAGTCACTCAGCCTTCTGGTGCCCCAGTTTCCCCATCTGAAATGATGATGAGAAAGATAACGCTTCCCCAGGCACCTGGAAGAAATAACAATGAGGTTCTGTGCTGGAGAAATCACAGAGACACAAGGCAGCAGAGATCTGTCACACTTTCAAAATGCAGTACAGGCCAACACCAAGGCAAGGTGATTTGTTGCCTGCGTCCCTGACTGCCACCCGCTTCTCCCCACCCCAGGACCTGGGAAAAGCACCTGAAGTTTTTAGCTGATTTTCACAAGAGCAGACAGAAGTGAATGAGTGACAGACTCCTCTTTGTTTCCTGGCGAGAACTGGATTCTCTGAGCTGCCCTTACATGGCTCTGAGAGGAATGGGAAAAAGAGGAATTTATCAGGAACTTATGCTCTAAGTAGGATTTAAATTTGGGACTGAGAGTTATGTTTCAAAACCAGAACTTGACGTTTTGGGGGAAGGAAAATATATCTTCTATCAATGAAAAATCGTCTTTCAGTTCGGCCGGATCAGAGCACCCAAGAAAGAAGAGTTTGCAACCCAAACAACAGCTTGCGGCTTAACTGCAGAATTATTTCTGGAAAGAGTCAATAAAAATTACGTGTATATAAAACGATAAAACCCCAACCCATATAAGCTCACTTAATGTAAATGATTTCAGATCTTAAAAAATTGTTTTTATATTGCCTAAATCCCTGAAGTCTGAGCCCATGATGTAGCTGGAAGCTTCCCAAGAATCACTGCTTGTCAACACCATTCCTGCAGAAGTCAGGCTGTTTACTTCCACCATGCCTGTCAAACTGACTTTGTTTCTAAATACTCCACCATACAGGGAGAAGCATCTGTGTATGTGCATACTCCTGAGAAGCTTATCCACATAACAGAGGAGAATACGGTGGATATATTCATCAACTTGGTAAAGAAAATCGATTAAAAAGCCAGTCAGATTCTGTCAGTACAGACCCCTGTGGGCCACATGGGTTGAGCTGGGTAGAGGGACTATTAATCTGGCATGATAAATGCCACCAGGAGCACTCAGGGCTGACGTGATACAGTAGACAGCAAGCACCTGACGAGTGGCTGGGCTGGATGGTTACCCTCGAAGGTGCCTTGCAAACCTCGTCCACTCCTTCACCTGAGTGTTTACTAATACCTATCTGACACATTTCCTCTGTTTACAGTTCTGTGACCTTGACCTATTCTCTAATGCTCTCTTACACCTAGAAACAGGCTCCAGGATCAAGAGAGAAAACTCAAGAGATCAGAGGTTTGGGACTTTACAGCAGATACACAGAAGGTTGATTAATTCAGCCAAACTAATCCGGACTCCTTGTTTGAGGAGTTAAGAACTGTATCATTTTATCCTAAGATGGTATCTTTGGTCATAAAATCTCAACATGTTTCACAAACATTAATGTAGCCTCCCATTACCTCTGTGCAGGTTAGCACAATCACCCTTCATTTAACAGACAGGGCAACTGAGACGATGTGTCAAGTAGAAGATGATGATAGCTAAATGAAAAACATTCTAATGCCGCATTCTCTCTTAACTCCTAATGACCTAACCAAAGTGTTTTTCCTTGTTCTTTCCTTCAGATGAACAAACTAATATCGTTGCCAATGGTCTCCGCAAACAATAGTAACTGCAAAAAACACATTCTAACCTATTGTTCATAGTGAAAGTGGAGGCACAAAATGTCACCCACACAGAGAAGATGCAAAAGAAATCATGACTTATCACCTTATGTTTAAAAACAAATACACACTTTCCTTTAAATCTGTGATACAGATCATAAAGTATAAGGGAATCAGAAATGAAGTTCGACTGCCTGGAAAAATCATAAAGATGAAGGAGGGAAAAAAGAAAAGAGGTTGAATTATTTCTTAAAAAAAAGAGCAACATCATGAAAACGTAGAAAAGGAGAGTATTTCTAGGAAGTGATGGGTTATTTAGTTTGGATTTCAATATTGGTTGGGATCATTGGTGGTATAGTGGTGAGCATAGATGCTTTCAATATTGGTTCGTAGCAGAACAATATAAACATTTACATGGGGGAGGGTGGAGGAGAGAATGAATTGAATCAAACAGACTGACAGACATACATCCACATATGGGGACAATGGGGCAGATGTGTAAAGTTCTTTCTGTTGTAGAAAGCTAGAAAGAAATGGCTATGTTGTATCTGTGTTTATCTCCAAAGCAACGGAACAGTAAATACAAGACTATGTAGAACCAAGTCACAAATGTAACACTGATAAATAAACAGACATATGCCCATAGTGAATGCTGTAAATGGATAAGCAGCTAAATTTTGTTTTATATTTTGCCAGACAAACCCAAATGACAGGAGGTTAAGTGCCAGCCTTTTCATAAATACACTAAAGAAAACCATGATTAAAACCATTCCCTTACCCACCACTATCCTTATGGGATAAGAAATGTCCTGGTTTTCCTAATGGACTCCAGCATTTTATCTTTTCACTTCCTTTCTGGATCAGTTGGTGGTTGCTCAGCACCACATGTGATGATTGGGTACAAGTCCTTGCCGCTCCTGGGCACCCACTACCCGCCCACACCAGGATCGGATGCGTGGGCATTATTTATTCAGTGTCTCCTCCCTTTGCTGCACTGCCTCCCACTGCCTTCCGTCACCAGCTCAAAGAGGAGACAATGCATTGGTATCAACAGCCATCCCACCTTTAGGACAAGTGGGAGGTGTTGATTCATGAAGAGAGTATTTCATATCACCAATAGAAAAACAGGCTTTAGATCCATGGACTTCCCTTCCCCCCACCCTCACACTACACTTTACAGACGTGCCAAACTGTGTACAAATGTCTTCTCTCTCAACTCACTTGGGCAGCACACAAAACAAAGTCCTTAAAAAAAATAGCAACTGTTTTGATCCACATTCTCCCTCTTTTCTTCTTCTATTCATCTGATCCCTGGATCCATTAGAATTATTTCTTCACATCCTCAGTATAAGGTAGTATTTTTAGCAAGAGAGCCATACTCCATACTCAATCAGGCACTTCTCTTCATTTGGGAAACATGATTTTCAGAAAATTATATGGTGTGTCTGTGTGTGTGTGTATTACTGAGCCGCCAAAAAGAATGAAATCTTGCCATGTGAGTGGCATGGATAGAGCTAGAGTGTGTTATGCTAAGCGAAGTAAGTCAGTAAGAGAAAGACAAATACCATATGATTTCACTCATACGTGGAATTGAAGAAACAAAATAGATGAACATATGGGAAGGGGGGGGTCAAAAAGAGAGAAAGAAACAAACTAAGAGACTCTTAGCAATAGAGAGTGAACTGAGGGCTGATGGAGGGAGGTGGGTGGGGGATGGGCTAGATGGGTGATAGGCGATAAAGAGGGCATTTGTTATGTTGAGCATTGGGTGTGAAAGACCCCTCTCCTAGAAAGACCCCTCTCCTAGAAAGACCCCTCCCCTAGTAGATAGATAGGATAACTAACTGCTTGTTTGCTTTTCTGTAAACCGCTGGCTTTTAGGTATGAAATTAGGTTATCAATTGTGTGATTAATTGCTTATTAATTGCTCTTTTACCTTTCTCTAGCCGCGTGGCTTATAGAAATAATAGAGATGCCATGATGGCATTCCTCCCTTCCCCCTTCTTGTTCCCCTTCCCCACCTCTCCTTTCGCGCGCGCGGGCCCTCATAACCAATCAGCTTATTCCCCCCTCCCCGCCGCTCTCTTCGCGCGCGCGGGTCCCTGGAGCCAACCCGCAAACTCCAAGTATGCCTTTTTCAAAAGTTCAAACTGTCCACCAATCAGTTGCGCCCCACCCAAAACTTGTTTGTACCTTCCTATAAAAGACCCTGCTTCACTCCGGTCGGGGTGCTCGGTTAGCTGGAGCTGCCGACCACCCGCCGGTACCTGCGTGACAATAAACCTCTTGCTGTTTGCATCCAGTGGCCGTGTTGGATTCTTGGGTAAGGGGATCCGCGGGTCTTTCAGGTGTTGCATGTAAGTGGTGAATCACTGAATTCTACTCCTGAAACCAATATAAGACTTACATTAACTGACTAGTATTTAAATAAAAATTATAAAAAGAAAACTATATTATATTTTGTTGGGGGGGGAGGGGCAGAGGGACAGGGAGAGAGAGAATCTTAAGCAGGCTGCACCCCCAGCATGCAGCCTGACCTGGGGATCCACCTCACAACCCTGAAATCATGACCTGAGCTCAAATCAAGAGTCGGACACTTAACCAACTGAGTCACTCAGGTACCCCCAAAACTGTGTTTTAGAAAGTAGGTCTGAAGCTTATTTCAGTGCTTTTGGCTGTATTTTTCACCAAAATAGTTGCACAAAGAAGAAGACATTGCAAGCCTTTACTGGAAAATCTTCTCTACAAGTCTAACGCTTATTTCAGAAATTAAAAAAAAAAAAATACTGTGCTAGATGACTATTACTTTTATTACATAATTATACATTTACATTTTAGTCTGTACTTAAAAAAAAAAAGAAGAAGAAAAACACTGAAGATTCTAAGTGAGAAAAGGAAGCAATAACATGCCATTGGGCTACTGGTAGACTTTGGCTCCATAGTAAAAATACCAGCTGTTGTAGCTACTATTTTCAGATCTATACTCTTCCCCCCTCTTTTTTTCCCCCAGAGTTTTAGAGATGAAATAGCAGAAGAACATGTGCAATGGACAAAGCAAAAGAAGAATTAAGTGTCTCTTACGTTGCATGATACTTCGCTCCACAAATACAGTCTTAGGGCAGGTAAAAGAAAGATGGTAGCTGTCACTGGGGCATTTCTTATCAGCAGCTCAAAGTTGAAAATGCATCCGTTTGGAAGGTGTACTCTTCTTAGATTTTGCATTTGTGATGCTAATAGTGCACTCCTTGGAAGACTTCAATGGCAACAGAAAGATTCTCATATGGGCTGAGCACAGCAGTATACCCACTAAATACCATGTGGATGCCAAAGGCACCTTGCTCTAAAGTCGTGCTCTTCCTGTAAGGAGGCACCAGTCAACAACATTGGTGTGTTGGAATTGATGAAAAGGCTAATTTGACATGGTCAGACTTGCTTAAGAAAGAAGTTGCATGGAAGGGAAGGGGGAAACAAACAGAACCTAGGGAAAAAAGTTTCAGAAAAGACAGAGAAAAAAAGAAGAGAATATCAACAAAAACATAAGACAAGAAAGTGACAGAAAATAAAAAAGAACTCATGAAAGGGGGATATATAGAGACAGAGGGATATAAATGGAATATTAATTTTGTTTAAAGGTTGGATGTCCAGATGTAAGCTATGAATAAATTCAATACTCATCTTGCAATAGAATTTCAAAAAGAAAGAAAAAGAGAAAAATACATATATATACTTACTTCTTTGCTATTTGGAAACTGATTACGGTTTATTAGAGTGGTTTGAGTAATTTTGCTTATGCCAGAGCTCGCTGGAAAGCACAAGAATGATTCCTTGATGTGGCCTACATGCATTCATTAATTGATCCCTTACTGTAT
Source organism: Mustela nigripes (assembly GCF_022355385.1). Classification (NCBI taxonomy): domain Eukaryota; kingdom Metazoa; phylum Chordata; class Mammalia; order Carnivora; family Mustelidae; genus Mustela; species Mustela nigripes. Next base: position 2,057,765 of record NC_081561.1, read on the forward strand.
ACCAGTATTCTCCAAGGCTATCAAATGTCATTACTGCCCCCAAGGTCCCAGGTGGAAATGACACATCACAAAACAATGGGACAAGTGCTTCAAAAGAGCTAAGTGCTAACTTTGCCCGAGGGAATAAAGGAAGGCTTCACCAATGGGCTGACAGTTGTTCAGGGCCTTGAAACTAATAATTCATCAGTTTTTCAATATGCCCTTTGAGACTGTGGGAAAATAGTCATTGTTATGTTACAATGGAGAAAAGCAGAAGGAGAAGTTAGAAGCTTTAAGGTTTATAAAAGTCAGGGTTGGGAATAAAAACTTAACACTTTTTACATTTATAAAGGTAGCCAGTAGAACATATTCAAATTACCACTACACTTTCTTTTAAATTTTAGAGTATAAATGAGGTAATATAGCACTCTCTGATCTTCCAAAGCTAAAACTAATTCATAAACATCAATTCCCTTCAATATCTTCACCTGGAGAACAGATAACATGTTTCCGAAATTTCACAGGTGATTTTACATGATCATTTAGGTGCATTTTCCCTGCTGACCTTTTTTCCAAAAATAATAAAACAACTTGAATCTAAAATGTAGCATCTAATACCACTTCCACATAGAATTAATTTCATTCTTGGGGTGCCTGGGGTGCCTTAATCACAGTTGATTAAGCATCTGTCGTTGGCTCAGGTCATGGTCCAGGGGTCCTGGGATCCAGCCCCACGTTGGGCTCCCTGCTCAGCGGGGAGTCTCCTTCTCCCTCTCCTTTTGCCCGTCCCCCTGCTTGTGCTCTCTGTGTGTCAAATAAATAAATAAAATCTTAAAAAAAAAAAAAAGACTCATGATGGCAAGGAAAGAGAAAGTGAAGTACAGGGAGAAAAATACAGTAAGGTTAAAAATATAGGAAGAAAAAGACAGTCTGGAGGTCCAGCAGCAGGGAATAGAGGATGCACTGCAGGCCAAGTGGAAGATGGGAAGGAAAGTCATTAGTGCTTTGCTGGACAGGCTCTCTCCATGTGATGGGCTCCTTTACCCTTTGTCTCTGTGGGCCCCACTGGTTCATTCCCAGGACACCTCCTGCCCCAACCTGGAATGCATCCTCTTTCTCTCTCTCTCATCCTCTCTCTCTCTCTCAAACCACAGAATTTTCCAAAACTATAGTCTAAGGCTCCCATGCCTTTCTTGTTCCTTTGCTTGGTGTTCTCTCAGATGTAAGGATGGTGTATCTTCATTTACAGCTGTTCAAGTACATGTTAGTGGGTTTTTTGAGTACGTACATTATGAAATTTTAAACTATTGTCATCTATTTCTATTAAATTTTTTTTTAATTTTTAAAGATTCTATTTATTCATTTGAGAGAGAGACAGAGAGAGCACAAGCAGGGGAAGAGGCTGAGGGAGAAGCAGACTCCCCACTAAGCTGGGAGCCCGATGGCGGGGCTTGACCTCAGGACCTGGAGATCATGACCTGAGCTGAAGGCAGACACTTAAGCAACTGAGCCATCCAGGTGCCCTGAGTCCTTCATTTCTTCTTTCTCCTCAACATGATTAATAACGTGCTTTCTAAACAACAGAAAGCACTGTGATCCAGCAATGTTCTCTGCCCATAGAATGCCTAATAGCCTGAGAACACTTGAGCCTCCAGAAGGGACACAGCTCTGTCAATACCTCGATTTTAACCCAGTGAAACTCAATTGAGACTTCTGATATTGAGAACTATAAGTTCTATTATACACATATAATAAATATGTGTAGTTTTAAGCTGCTAAATTTGTGATAACTTGTTATAGCAGTAACAGGAAACCAACAGAGATTCTAGACTGTAAAAGTGGTATCTAGCTGGTTCTAAGAAGCAAGTACAAAGATCAGTTTTTGCAGGAAGATTTCAGAGGGAGGAGCGAAGGGTCTGGTTGGCAGGTAAATATATGAACATGAATCATGGCCCAATTGTGTTCTCTTTGGTGGCTGCTTTCTAGCCCGTTAGGGACCTCAGGGACTGTCACAGCTTCTAGCAATACACAATTTAGGCAGAGTCAGGAGCAAGGGTCACTAACTCTACTCCCTTACTCTCACCATGATCATCGTTTCTGCCATTGGATCAAGAAGTACAGAGCTGGCAAGTAGAAATAACCTTCTCTGCTTGAAGTTATAGATACAGAACAAAATAAATATTTAAATAAAAGAGAATCTCGGGCGTCAAAGACCTCAAAATGTCCTTTCAGATGTCTCTTGATAACTAATGACTTCACAGCAGTGGAAGATGACCATAATTAATGATGATGACAGTAATAAAACTGGTAATATGCAGCACAAAGTACCTTGTACTTACACAAGCTCTTTCATCTTTAAGAATTCTAAAATGCTTTGCAACCTGACTTCTAGAACATATCAATTTGAAATTATATCTGAATTACATCTGCTTACACCTGAAATTCAGTTTTGCCTGAATCGAGATGTAATCATCTGCCAGTTAATGTAAACTCATAGGGAGTTTATCCGTAGGGAGCCTCGACGGCAGGGGATACTTGTCCAGGGTGGGAGACACTTCAGTCTGGCTCTGAGGCTCTTGGATCCACTTGCTTGATTTGTGAATTCTGTGAATTCTCAACTCATTTTTTCGAAATACGCTTCTGAGGCTTATCTCCTAGAATTCAAACTTGCCTGGCTTTGTGACCAGCTCCCTGTTCATGCTCTTCTCTCCTGCCACCTGCCATGCTCTCTTTCCGGGAGCTCATCTCAGGGATTTAACTCTGACTTTCGCACAGCTTTCCCTAAACCTGACCTCTGTGCTTTACACCAGGCCTTCAGCTCCAGCTCCTGCTTGATGCTGCCACAAGGGTATCCCCAAGGCAGCATGAATGTAAGGGAACGCTCAACTCTTCCCCCTGTACACCGAGTCCTCTGGCTATGTCTCTGATGTGGGTTCTGGCAGCATGATTGCCCACCTGCCTTCACTGTTCAACATCCATGCCAGGGAGCCACTGTCAGTTGTTGTCTGTCATCCACATGTCACCGTCCAAACCATACCTAACCCTGTGGTTAGGTCCTGGCATCTGTCACTGTTTGTATCACCTCTGCTGCCCTGGTTCAGTTCGTTCCTTATTATACCTGCCCTAGGAAGCAGCTTTCTAGCTGCTCCCCTTCATTTGTCTGAGAGTTACTATTGGACAGAAGCCTTATCTCATCCATCTCTTCTCATCCATATTTCTCACAGTGCTGCTAGGACTTAACTCTATGGTAGAAATTCAATAATCATTGCTCTTGAATTGAATCTCTAAGACCTCAGTCCTATAAGGATATTTTATTTTGTATATACTGATATATTTTGGAAATGCTAAAGGTAAATAAGAGTTGTTTTTAAATATACACGATGAGCATACTATTTTTAAAGGATTCCTATAATAAATCTTAAAATTAGGGAATTGCTTAATACCTAGAAACCTATCTATTTCTAAGTTTAGAGATTCTTACACCAGGTTTTCAGGAACTAGTGCATCTCTGACTTATCCAGGGAACTAGCAAATTTATCACAGCAGTACAGAAGGTACAAACTGGACTTTGCTAATAAAGACAGTGCCTATATTGAACGGCAGCCGAATGAATGAGATATCCACCAGCAGGCCATCTATATTAAGTATAATTGTCTCTGAGGTAGACCAGAGCTACTGAGTTAGACCATCAGCTGCAGATATCAGCTTGGAGGTTTCTGACCAGAGGAGTCAAATGAGCTCTCAACTTTGCTAACAGATGTGACAGTGAGTGAAGAAACCAGTCTGTCAGGGGCCAAGGGCCTGGGGAATGAGGCAACAGGAGGCCTCTAAGGTAACATAAAGATAGATAGGAGCCCAAAGTAGATGCACATGGACTAAATTTTGGTAGACCCGGAATATTTGGTGTCCTCCAGCAAATAAAGTACTAGGGGGGAAAATCAAACTTGGTGAGGAATAATTAACCTTCATGGAAGGATAAAGCAGACTAGGATGGAGGACTAAAACCACAGATAGTGTTATCTATGAAATCTCCACAAATAAAGATCTTTGAATTATAGTTATTTTAGAAGATAAATAGGAAGAACAGTGTCAATTTGTTTAAAAAACAAACAAATGGGGATTTCTAAAATTCCTGAATATAGATCTCACTGGCCAGATGAAAATGAGGAGGGAACAGCTGATCGCATCAGTGATGGATGGGCCTCGCATAAGTAACTTAATACTCGGAGTGAGCTGCACCAGAGCTAGTTGAGGTAGAAGCGGAACATTAAGTACTAACTGTTCTTCTGAAGAAAAGGAACTGCAGAGGCTAAAACAAATTTCTGAGATTTTGGATTTCTGTTGTAGATGTCAAGAGATCAACAATGTAATTATAAGTGGGGGGTAGTCATTAGCCAGAAAGCTTTTTTGGAAAAAAAAAAAAAGTACAGATTTTATAGGAATTCCTTATTGGTGCAGAGAATAAAATCAATCTATATAAGGATACGAGAGAGTTTTTGGGACAAATACAAAAAACATACACATGCTTTTAAAGATTTTATTTACTTATCTGACAGAGAGAGAGAGAGAGATCACAAGCAGGGGGAGCGGCAGAGGGAGAGAGAGAGAAGAGAGAGAAGCAGGCTCCCAGTTGAGCAGGGAGCCTGATGTGAGGCTCGATCCCAGGACCCTGGGATCATGACCTGAGCTGAAAGCAGACGCTTAACTGACTGAGGTCACCCAGGTGACCCACAAAAAATATTTTTAAACAAGAGAAAGTATATGGTTATGTATGTTCATATAGATTTTATGTATCTTTAATTATATTGCTCTAATCAGGATCTAAGCATGAGAAAATTTTCCAAGGAAAAATAGGACGTTGGGGGCATTATAAGTAAGTACACAATTACTGTTTCATTAGATATGAAATGCTTTTGAAGAGGGTAGCAGCCAAGGAAAGAACACAGGCTTTAGGAGGAATGTTATACGCCCCTGGGGGTTCTGTATGGGATCCTATGAAGTATGGAAAACATACAGTGGAATATTTGAGAATCAACTGAAGAGACTGAAACTTAAATCTCCTTCGGTTAAGTCCAAGGAAGGAAAAGGGCAGGAAAGGCCAATGTGATTAAGGAAGGATATAAAGATTAGTATGAGGAGCCTAAGAGGGAGGCTTAAAATACATAAACAGTGATTTAGAGATATAAACTATTTATAAAATACAAGCAGTAAGAAGTTCAGAGGAAGCATTATGATGGGACATTAGTGCTAGCATCCCACTCCACTGTAATAGTTGTAAAAGCAGAGAATGCTAGGATATGAAAATTGGAAGGGACCTTACAGAACAGTCTTTCCTTTTACAGGTCCAGGAATGCAGATAAAAAGGGACTGGCCCTTATTTGCTCTCTCTGCATCTTCTTACCCTGGCTCCCACCAGTCAAAGCAAGGAACAAAGGAAAGGAGGGGCAGAGGGTAGGATTAGAGCTTTGGAGGTCAGAGGATCAGGACAGGGGAAGATCAGCTGGTTCTACCAGCCCTGGAGAAGATGAAGGGTTGGAGTAGGGAGGATCTAATTTCCTGTTCTGGGAGGGGAAGTGTGAGAAGGTGGTGAGAACAGCGATGCGAGAGAAAGGGGACAGTTTCAAGAACTCCAGTACCCAGAGAAGGAGCTGAGGGAAGCTCTAACTAGTATTTATATACATCCTCTGGTGACAGATCAGATTCCTGAGGTCTGGATAGTGTTACACAGCATTATTCTAAACAGGGCTATGAGATAGAGCAAGCAATTATGGGCCATTTAACTTAACATCATTTACAGAAAAATATTAGGGAAAGTTTGCAGAGGGGACAACTCGACAAGCATATGGTAATTTGATTAGAAACAGGCCACATGTTTTTACTGAAGGATGGTGTTATTTTAACTAGCTTGTTGAACTTCTTTGAAGTTATTGCTTTCTCAAATCTGGATTTTAACTCATGATTTTTCTACTATCTATAAAGAATTGGAATAAACATAAAGTATCTAAGCAAATAGAACAAAAAACAATCACAATTGAGGACATTTGAAATACAATGGTAAGCAAAATGAACATTAAGATGAATAATATAGCAAGGAAAAACTTTAAATTACATCATCTAGTAATGTTAAAGTCAAGATATTTATCATGAAAGATATGTGATTGGAATTTTGGCCTGTGAATGTGTCCCTTAGGCCATTTCCTAAAATGATCTGCAGAAAAAAATGATTTTTGTTAGTTTCACCAAACTAAAAAAACTAAAAACTTAGCTTTTTTTTATCCCCTTAAGTGGATTGACCTTTTGGTGTGGTTAAAAATTTGGCACATTAGGATGAATTTCTCATTAATCCAACCTTTGCAAATTTTCCAAGTGAAAAATTCTCGAACAAAATGAAAACATCTTCATGGTTAGTTTAAATTAAGTAATAAATCAATATAAATTTTCTCATATTTATAAATGTTCATACTAGTAAATAGCTGCTGAATCTTCAGAAAGACAATCAGAAAGGACAAAAATTAAGATAAAGTAAGAATAAAAGTATCAAAATACCTATTAATATTTGTCTGAAGCCTTTATTATACATTATCTACTTTTTAGTGGTTAATCTGTAAAATTCACCATATGTCATTCTACTTTTCAAAAGGTACTAGATTTAAGTAACTAATGCATACCTCTATATGTACAATCTCCACGGGGCAGGCGGGGGGACTGCATCTGTTTTGTTCATACAGTATTCCCAGGGTCTCACACAGTGTGCAGTGAATATTTGGTGAATGAATGAAGAAAAAAATAACAATAACAGCATCCATACTGGGTATTTTACTATGTGCCAGATACTGTTTTAATAAGCATTTTGTATGATTGTTAATTCTTCAACCCTTCTATAAGCTTCATGCTCTTCTATTAATTAAATTAAAGACAAGGAAACAGAGGCACTGAGAAGTTGAGTAACCTGCCTAAGGTCACACAGCTAGCTACTCATTGACATTTTTTGGACTGAGGCAGTCTGACACTTAGGGTCCCAATGTAAGCACAATGTTACTTCTTCTCTGCGAATGAATGCACGTTGCAATGAGTCTGTGTATAAATGGCTGCACACATAGGAAATTAGATACATGGCAGGAGTTTTAAGAGGCACAGAACTCAAATATTAATATTCCCATCACCAAATACTGGAGCTCAATGGGCAATGGGAGGCTTAAGGTCTAATTTCCAGGATCAAGATCTTCACAGAAGCAAAACTCCCAAACATTTAAAGGAGACACAGAGATTTATAAGTAAAGAACCAAAAGAATGTGACTCCATTCAGCTCTAACGGGATGCTAGAGCCCTCAGCTCAGAACAAAAGCCTCCAAGACTTTCCATGTTGGTAACAGAAGCAAGATTTAAGGTTCTGTGGTGGCTAAATCAATGAGGACCAAAATTACTGGTACATGTGCAAATATGTTCTGTGTGGAATCATTGGAGCCTCTTTTGGGTTAGTGCTGCCCTATGCTGGGTAAAGAGGCTTTTTAAAAACTAGCCTTAATCTTATTAGGAAAAAAAAAAACCCATAAAATTCTTTGTTCCTTTAATTGCATTAGGATATTGATGTTTTGAGACCTGATATGTTCTTATTACACATTTTTTTTTCTCCCAAATTTTCTTGATGGTATTTTTTCCCCCCTATCAGTCATTCTGGAACCATTTCACTCTAAGAAGATTTAGTTTATGTTTTTGGCTTTGAGTGCCTTGTGTGCTGAAAATCTTGGAGGGTACATGATTCAAGCTGATCAGGAGATCAAACTTTTAAAAGAATTCAAGGAAGGAAGAAAAAAAGCCTCTGTCACTTGCAAAAGAGATTTAAGACACTGAAATGAGGAGGATCCAATTAGGACACGGGAGAATTCCATGTCCATCCTGCACCAAGGGCTGACAGACCTCAGAGAAGCTCGGCACTTTTCAGGACTCACACTGAATGACTCTACACCTGTTGGCTGTTAGGGTCGCACACCTAAGTGAAAGCTCATTTACAAGTCAGTCTCCAGTTCTGGTCACCTTTCAACTGGGGGAATACTATCACCCCTAAGGCAATTCAACATGAGTTTGTCAAGCTGGTCCAAGTTTTGGGAAAACTCTTGTTCTGAGGAATGAGGTTAAAAGTTTAGTCTCACTATACAAGAAAAGCTTGTCCAACAGAATACTAAGTTGAAGTGGGATGAACCAAATGAACACAGCCTAAAGGCTTAGAAAGATGAAATGCAGCTAGAAATCCCAAATCAAGCAGGAAATTCCAAATCAAGCAGGATCTGGGGTGAGAGCTCCAGCCGTGAAAAATTAAAGCAAGCATACGAAATAAGATGCTGCGCTTATGTTCAAACAACATCAGTCTAACCAAAATTGTAGAACAGGTATGATGACGACATTTGAATGAACAAAAGAAAGGAGAGGAGGGATGCAATGTCGGGGCAGGAAAAAGGGGTCGATACAGACTCCAAGAATCGTCTCGTTAGTCCGAGGGTCCTTTTCCTGTTCTGCAAATTCTTTTGTTCTCTGTCCTTATCAATCCCACACCTTGCCTGAGTAAGAATGACAGACAAGCCATCCTTAATGACTTCCTAGCTTTTGAAACTATTTTGGTGTCAGAGAGAGAAAGAACTGTGTTTAAATTGTTACAAGGATTGAGGTTTCTGTTGGCTCAGTACATTTTCCACTCTGAGATGACAATGTTTGTCAGTGAGGAGAGAAACAAATTTATCCATTTATGTGACCTGTGCCACGTTCCAGAAAAATGGCACTCCTGTGGCACCTCTTTGGGGCAGGGGAGCAAAGGCAATGTAGCTAGGGGGCTCCACAGACAGGCACTCCTTGCTGTGTCAGCAGGAGTATGCTGGTATCTTCCTCCCCCAGAGACCGAGCACATCCTCTCCTTGGCACACCCACTTGCCATTAGCACAGGGAGCCATTGTTCACTGTGTGTCAAAGACCCAGCCACGCCCTGTGCCAGGACAATGCACTGACTCTATAGCCCTGGTCTCTGAGCACTGCTTACTTCCTTTCCTTTTTATTTCTCCCTGTGTCTAAGAGTCCATGAAATGAAGTTTTTTCTTTTGTTTAAAACAAGACTTTTTAAAGGGTGGTTACTGATGACTTACTCACTTTCAGCCTTTCTTCACTGGGTTTTTCCTAATCTCTGAAAGGTTGTTCAACAGATAGAAATTGGTTCAAAGCACATATAAAATGGTTTCTATTTTCACAGCTAATGTATATTTCATTAGGTAACATCTGAACATTTCTCTCTGAAGATGCTGCTTTCTATTATCTTTAGATATACTTAACATGTTGGGTTTTGTCAACATGGTGTGAAGGTAGACCACACTGAAGTGATAACACCAAGCTAGAAATTACTATAAATTTAGGAAAGCAGGATGTTACGTTCTAACAATTTATACGTTATTTCTTACTACAGAAAACTTTTGTATTCATCCACTGACCAGTCATTGTTTATGAAGCACCTACTTTTTATAGCCTAAGATATTAAAAGAAAAGTCCTTATTGTCAAAACATTCACAGTTTGGTAAAGAGAAGGTCATGTAAACAAATGAGTACAATAAATTATAATAGATGTTATAGCATAATTATGTACAACGTATAATGTATATACAAATGAAGGAGGAAAATTTTAGTGGTAGCAGTGCATCGACCAGAAAAGGTTTCATAGACAGGACAGTACATGAGCAAAATCTTAAAAATTGTACAGGGGGATCCTTTAAGGCTTACTTTGTGTGGGTGTGTGTGGGTGCATGTGAATGTGTGTACATGTGTGACTGTGTGTGCCTGTAAGTGTGTGTACATGTGTAAGTGCATATGTGTACGCAAAGACAAGCAGCCCTCCTGATCTCAAGATCCCGCAGGTCATGGAGGGCCTTGTAAGTCTGACATCCCGTGGGTATCAGGGATCAACCATCAAAGTTAATAATGTGAGGAAATCTGCCTTTGATAGAAGTCTCCATTTCTCAAATCAACTATTTCTTTGGCTTTGGAAAGAAGGACATTATGTTCTAATGATCTATATGTCACTTCTCAATACAGAAAACTTTTGTACTCATCCATTCTTCGGCCAATATTTGTCTTTCTTTATAAAGCAATGTATTATGTGTTGGGAATAACATCTCAAATTCAATTCACTGTATTCTGGTTTGGGAACTGCTCACTGATGGACGTCAGGGAACCCAGAGGAAAGCTCTGAAGACCGGGTGTGGATATTCAGTGAGAATCTCTTCCCAGCCAGCCAGCTAGCCAGCCAGCCAAATGTGGCCCTGCCCTGGGCGGCCAGGGAGTCCTTACCACTTCGGTTGGTCGGTAGTATTTGAGATCCACAGTCACGTGAATTTTGCCGGTCTCTTTACATCTGCCCACTTCATTTTCATTCTTTCCTTCCCACCTGAAAAGGAGATAAACACTTAATCAGCCTCTAATTGCTTAGGAGCATTTGCCATGCTGTTGTCCCCCGGGATGGCTCAGCCTTCTCCCTGCAGGAGTGTATTAAGCTCATTAACTACAGGAATACAAGCTGATGAGTAACCCTGTTATCAGGGCAAGAGTGACTTTCAAAGACTTTCCAGATCTGCTTGGAAAGGGCAGGCTTTCTTTTCTTTCTTTTTAAGAAAATCATGATGCTTTCAGAAGGGAGACTTTAGTTAAAAAAAAAAAAAAAGACTTTAGAAATGAACAGAGTAGCGAGAATAAGGAATTGGGCAATGTTCAGGGATTTCAAAGGTCTTTACTTCTTTAGACTATTCTTGATAACATCAATTATTATGAATTAGTTAATGTCTTCTGTGTCCTCCTTATTTAAGATTTTATTTATTTATTTATTTGACAGAGAGAGAGAGAGATCACAGGTAGGCAGAGAGGAAGGCAAAGAGAGAGGAGGTAGAAGCAGGCTCCCTGCTGAGCAAAGAGCCTGAAGTGGGGCTTGATCCCAGGACCCTGAGATCATGAATTGAGCAGAAGGCAGAGGCTTTAACCCACTGAGCCACCCAGGCGCCCTGTCCCCCTTATTTAAAAAAAAAAAAAAAATTGTAGTGATATTTTTAGGATATTTGTTGTAACTTCAATGCATTCCAGTTTGGAGTAAGTTTCATACCCTAAATTAGCCATTAGTCTTATCTTTGTATTATACATAAGTTCCCTTGCTCTACCCAGTCAGCAGTAGGCCTCATTAATAAATCTCAGATGATTAAACCTCCAAAAAGTACACAAGTGGTTTACTGCCTGCTGAGAGAGTATGTGTTAGCATCTCCAATTCAGCTACAATGTTCTTTGGACTTCGGATTTCTTCCTTAAACATCCATAGTTGGTAACAGTAATAATTTAATTGTATAGTGTCATCTGATGTTTGGATATTAGATTGTAGAAATCCAGAGGTTAACATTAAACCAGTACCTTCATTTCTTTCAAAATGAAAACATACAATGGAATCCTAACAAGCTTGTCCTTAAGCTTATGAGCATATACTGTACGATGCACCTTATAGACCTGAGCAGGGTACTGTTACCAACTATGGATGACACTATACAATTAAATTATTTTTGCAAATGAAACTTTTCATGAAAGAAAGAAAAGAAATTACAAAGTAATGTTTGACTTCAATTCTTATTTTCAGAACTAGTTTGCTTTATCAGTTGGAGATGAATCCTATGACAACAGGACAATTTTGTGTGCTCCCTAGATCAGAGAATAGTGGGGATCAAAGGAAAGAACAGAACCTTAAATCAGTTACTTGACTATGTCATTCACATGTGTTATTGAGGATGAATATAACTATTGATCACAGCTTTATTTTGGACATAGGTTGGGTATTAGAGATATAAACTACCCTTACAAGATTTATTCCCCAATAGTCATCTGAATGTTCTATCCTCAATTTACTTTTTTATAGCAGAGGGATAATAGTTCATTGTTGAAAAAAAAATCAGTTTAGAAATACACTGAATTTGCCAATGCATTCAAGGCAAGTACGAAGAACACACAGAGAATTAAAATGTACAACTGTCATTTCCCCATGACTTTTATATTAATTAGTTGCCCCCAAAAAGGACTTGGTTTACTTGGTTTAATTTGTTACTATGAACTGGACTAATTTGTCAGGATCAGAGCTGTGTTTTTGGTAAATTGACCTGGAAATGGCATGTGGATGCTTTAGAGCATGCAGGCTTAAATATAATGTGAAATGAGAAAACCTAAAGTGGTGATAAACCCTGTATAAATCTCTCTCTCTCTCTTTTTTTAAAAAAGATTTTATTATTTATTTGACAGAGAGAGAGAGATCACACGTAGGCAGAGAGGCAGTCAGAGAGAGGGGGAAGCAGGCTCCCTGCTGAGCAGAGAGCCCCATGCAGGGCTTGATCCCAGGGCCCTGAGATCATGACCTGAGCCGAATGCAGAGGCTTAACGCACTGAGACACCCAGGTGCCCCGTACATCTCTTTAAAAAAAAAAAAAAAAAAAAAAAAAAGATTTAGTTATTTATTTTTAGAGAAAGAGAGATAGCAAGAGGCCCATGCAAGCAAGAGGAGGGGGAGGGGCAGAGGGAGATAGAAACTCCAGTCCAGTGGACTCCCAGTTCCACAGCAAGCTCAATCTCACGACCCTGAGATTGTGACCTGAGCAAAAACTAAGAGTCGGGTGCTTAACTGACTGAGCCATCCAGGTGCCCCATCCTTGTACATTTCATAAGGAAAAGACAAAAATATCTACAGTAAGGGAAAATAACTGGTAAAATCATTATTTTTTAAAAAAAATTCCCTAATTCCAAAGTTAATGTTTAAGTGAAGCCTTCTCTTTGGTTAGGCTTTCAGTAAGTGAAAGGATATTTGCACCTCATAAGCATGTTTTTATTTTGGCTCCCATTTTGTACTCACAAAGAGAAACCAGTTTAGCATGTCTTCCTGACGATATCTCCCGCTAAGCCAAAAGGGTTAACAAAATTACCGTTCATTGTTTTGCTGTTTACCCCCAAAGCAGCTAGGTATGTAATCTGCCATCTACCATGGGTCACACCGATTCACGTGCACACATACATACTGGGAACACTGTCCTTCTTATTGATAAATCCGCTCAGATGTCACAAGTGTGATAACTGGACGTTCAAACCTAATTTTATTTCTTTGAAACCACACATGAACACACAAGACCTGGAGCGCATTCCCTGCCTGGGGAGGGAACATGTGGGGCAGGAAAGGGATGAGGCAGAGCCAATTGTGTCCCTAGAGTAGGGGCTGACAGCTTCTGTGAAGAACCAGAAAGTAAAGATTTTAGGTGTTACAGATCACATACAGTCTCTGTTACATATTCCTCCCTTTCCTCCTTCCACTTCTGTTTTCTTCCTCCTCCTTCCTTTCCTCTTTTTCATCATCATCATTTTTTTTTTTTAAATCTACCCTTTAAAACTGTAAAAACATCGTTAGAGGACAGTAGAAAACAGGTGAGGTTTTGGCCAGTAGGCCATAGGTTGCTCACCCTGCTTTAGGGGATGAGTTAATTGTATATCTTCACGCTCAACTAAAAGAAAGCATTTAATTCCCATTCATACCAACAGGTTGTATTGCTGGACCAGCTTGAATTTTCCCATTTACTACTGATTCCCTCTGACTACTCTGCAGCCATATGCTAACATCTGAGATTAGTAAAGAGTAGTTGAAACGGAAAAAGACTGATGGAAGGAATCTGCAAGTTAGATTTAAGCTTGCTGTCACTTGGGCACCTGTGGATATGAGCTGCAGGCACACAATCCTTCTTGGCCTCTGTGTGAACACTGTCTGCTGGGCGGCCATCTTACAAATGCTGTCTACAGTTCAAACCATCTCTAGGGGTATGGCATTGCCCCTACAATTAATCTAGTTGGACTGAATAATCAGCTGTAACCAGGAAATGACTCAAAGCAGAACGGAGTTGGCAAAAACCACTTTGCAATTTGCAGTAGGTCTGCATGCGGGCAGTAAGTAAAAGTTTCGGCCAAGGGCCAAAAAACATTCAGTTATAGCAATACACAAAACACTTGTATTAACAAGCAAAAGGTAACAGCTAACTTGTCCTAACAAGCAATGTTCTGACTCAAAGCAGAGCTGGGATGTTAAGAAAGGAAGATGGCTTGACAGGGAATCAAGGATTCAGCTAACTAACAGGAATTGTTACCCACCAATTTAGATCAGCAGCTCTCTGGGCAGAGGCCCTGCATAATTCAATTTTTAAAATACACTGTTGGCTCCTAATAAGCATTAAATTGCAATAGAAAGCATTCAAGAATAACGGAATCAAGCACAATAAGGCAAGATGAGGTGCTATTAAAATCTACTCAACTAGGAACTCCTTTAATGAACAACAAAAGCAAAATCAACTGTATTAAGTTTAGGAGACAGAGTTAAAGTAAGGGAGGAGATGAGGCACTCCTTTTGGCAACCTGAATATCATCGAAGTGCTCAGGAATTATTATTATTTTTTAAGATTTTTTTTGTTTATTTGACAGACAGAGATCATAAGTAGGCAGAGAGGCAGGCAGAGGGAAGGCAGAGGGAAGCAGTCTCCCTGCTGAGCCAAGAGCCCAATGCGGGGCTCGATTCCAGGACCCTGAGATCATGACCTGAGCTGAAGGCAGAGGCTTAACCCATTGAGCCACCCAGGCGCCCCTCAGGAATTATTTTTAAAACTACTATTTTATTAGGACACAGAGATGGAAATGGGAGGTTGCCAGAGGCTATGATTTAGAAAATGAAATAAAGTCATCCTATAAGTTTTATTAGGTTCTGGATAAAGGTGGTGGTTTGTACACTTTTGTTTCTTCCCCAGACCCCTTTCAAAAAAGGAATAAACTCACAAGGGCTAAAAGAACAAGAAAGAGACAAGAGAAACCAAATTCTGGAAGCTAGAAAGCCAGATGGATGAGTGTTAAAGGACTTAGCAGAAGCTCTAGAAAACAGACTCCTAAGCCAGCAGTGGGGAAGCTGAGAATGAACCCAATTTACACTTGCAGAAGCCCTCAGATGTCAGGAAGTGAGGGCGGATTATGACTTTCCTGGAGAAGCAGTGTGTTGCCCAGTCCCCTCCCAGATTCCACATCACTTGGCAACTGCTTCACCCTCCTTGGAGAACAAGGTCCCAGGACTGAAGGTCACTGGGCTTTGAAGGGTGGGGTCACCATGCTGAAAAGAAGGAAAAATTCAGAGAGGTATACGTGCTGAATGCTGAGACTCCCCAGGGCTCTGGCAGTCAGGCATATCTCCTTCCAGGCAGGAAACTAAGACTCTTCTCTTGCATCAGAGATGCTTTAACTAAATGGTCCTGTCAGGTCTCCCTACAGTGACACAGTCAACAAGCTCTAACCATGTTCTCAAAAACTCCCAATTAGGCTTTTATGTTCCCATTTAAAAAAAAAAAAAAAAAAATTTTTTTTTTTTTATTTGAAGAGCTGACAAAACACATTTATTTATCTATTTATTTATTTATTTATTTTAGTTTCAGGAGTACAATTTAGTGATTTATTAGTTGCAAATAACACCAGTGCTCATTCCATCAAGTGTCCTCCTTAATGCCCATCACCCAATTTTCCCAATCCCCAGCCACCTCCCCTCCAGCAACCCTCAGTTTGTTTTCTAGTTAAGAGTCTCTTATAATTTGCCTCCCTCTGTTTCCATCTTATTTTCTTTTCCCTTCCCTTCCCCTATGTTCATCTGTTTTGTTTCTTAGATTCCACATGAGTGAAATCACAAGGTATTTGTCTTTCTTGGACTGTCTTTTTTTGCTCAGCATAATATGCTCTAGTTCTATCCACAGTGTTTGTTGCAAATGGTAAGATTTCATTCTTTTTGATGGCTGAGTAGTATTCCTGTGTGTGTGTGTGTGACCTCTTCTTTATCCACTTATCAATCAATGGACATCTGGGCTCTTTCCATAGTTTGGCTATTGTGGATGTCGTTGCTATAAACATTGGGATGCATGTGTCCCTCTGAATCACTGTTTGTATCCTTTGAATAAATACCTAGCAGTGTAATTGCTGGGTTGTAGGGTAGCTCTATTTCTAACTTTCCGAGGAACCTTCATACTGTTTAGAATGACTGTACTTATTTGCATTCCCATCAACAATGTAAGAGGATTCCCCTTTCTCTGCATCCTCGCCAACATCTGTTGTTTCCTGTGTTGTTAATTTTAGCCATTCCTACCTGTGTGAGGTGGTATCTCATTGTGGTTTTGATTTATATTTCCCTGAAGCCAAGTGATGTGGAGCATTTTTTCACGTGTCTATGTCGTCTTTGGAGAAATGTCTGTTTATGTCTTCTGTCCTTATTTCGACTGGATTATTCTTCAGGTGTTGAGTTTGATAAGTTCTTTATAGATTCTGGAGACTAGTCCTTTATCTGATAAGATATTTGCATATTTCTTCTCCCATTCCGTAGGCTACCTTTTAGTTTTGTTGGCAGTTTCCTTTGCCATGTGAAAATTTTTTATCTTGATGAAATACCAATAGTTCTTTTTGCTTCTGTTTTTCTTGTCTTTGGAAATGTGTCTAGCAAGAAGTTGCTGTGGCAGAGGTCACAGAGGTTGCTGCCTGTGTTCTCCTCTAGGATTCTGATGGATTCCTGCCTCACATTAGGTCTTTCAAACATTCTGAGTTTATTTTTGTGAATAGTGTAAGAAAGTGGTCCAGCTTCCTTCTGTCTGTGGCTGTCCAATTTTCCCAGCACCATTTGTTGAAGGCATTGTCTTTTTTCCATTGGACATTCTTTCCTGCTTTGTTGAGATTAGATGACTACAAAGTTGAGGGTCCATTTCTGGGCTCTCTATTCTGTCCCATAGGTCTATGTGTCTGTTTTTGTGCCAGTACCATACTGTCTTGATGATTGCAGCTTTGTAATAGAGCTTGAAGTCCAGAATTATGATGTCTCTGGCTTTAGTTTTCTTTTTCAACATTATTTTGGCTATTTGGTGTCTTTTTTGGTTCCATACGAATTTTAGAATTGTTTTTTCAAGCTCTGTGAAAAATGCTGATGGTATTTTCGTAGGGATTGCACTGACTGTGTAGATTGTTTTGGGTAGCATAGACATTTTTACAGTATTTCTTCTTCCAATCCATGAGCATGGAATGTTTTTCCATTTCTTTGTGTCATCCTGAATTTCTTTCATTAATGCTCTATAATTTTCAGAATACAGATCTTACATGTCTTTGGTTAAGTTTATTCCTAGGTATCTTATGGCTGGACTGATTCCTTGATTTCTTTTTCTTCTGCTTCATTGTTAATATACAGAAATGCAACTGACTTCTATGCATTGATTTTATATTCTGCAACTTTGCTGAATTTCTGTATCAGTTCTAGCAATTTTTCAGTGAAGTCTTTTGGGTTTTCTCCAGAGAGTATCATATCATCTGCAGAGTGGAAGTATGACTTCTTCTTTGCTGATTTGGGTGCCTTCTATTTCTTTATATTGTCTGATTGCTGAGGCTGGGACTTCCAGTACTATGTTGAACAAGAGTGGTGAGAGTATAGGCCCCCACTTTTATTTTATTCATTTATTTATTTTAAAACTTTATTTTTTCAGTGTTCCAAGATTCATTATTTATGCATCACACCCAGTGCCCCATGCAATACATGCCCTCCTCTTAATATCACCACCAGGCTCACCCAAATCCAACTCTCTCCTCTCCTCTCAAAACCCTCAGTTTATTTCTCAGAGCCCACAGTCTCTCATGGTTTGTCTCCCCCTCTGATTTCCCCCAAATCCCTTTTCCTCTCCTTCTCCCAATATCCTCCATGTTATTCCTTATGCTCCACAAGTACATGAAACCATATGATAATTGACTCTCTCTGCTTGACTTATTTCACTCAGCATAATCTCTTCCAGTCCCATCCATGTTGATACAAAAGTTGGGTATTCATCCTTTCTGATGGAGGCACAATACTCCATTGTATATATGGACCATGTCTTCTTTATATATTCGTCTGTTGAAGGGCATCTTGGCTCTTTCCATAGTTTGGCTACTATGAACACACTGGGGTACGGATGGCCCTTCCTTTCATTACAATCTGTATCTTTGGGGTAAATACCCAGTAGTGCAATTGCAGGGTCATAGGGTAGCTCTATTTTTAATTTCTTAAGGAATCTCCACACTGTTTTCCAAAGTGGCAGCACCACTTTGCATTCTCACCAACAGTGGAAGAGGGTTCCCCTTTCTCCACATCTGCTCCGACACTTGTTGTTTACTGTCTTGTTAATTTTGGTAGGCCCCCACTTTTTTTTTTTTAAAGATTTTTACTTATTTATTTGACAGACACACACACAGAGAGTCCAAGTAGGCAGAGTGACAGGCAGAGGGAGAGAGAGAAGCAGGCTTTCTCTGAGTAGGAAGCCCAATGCAGGGCTTCATTCCAGGACCTTGGGATCATGACCTGAGCCAAAGACAGTCGCTTAACTGAGCCACCCAGGTGCCCCAGGCCCCCACTTTTAAACATGAACAGGAAACCAAGTACTACCAGACAGATGTATAAGGAAAACATTTTTGAAGAGAAATAACAAATGAATTGAAAAACTGCAACTTGGGGGAAATAGAATAAAGAAGAAAGGTAATTAGAAAGTAAAACAAAACAGAGAAAAACTCTCCTATTCCATCTTAATATCTTCAGAGATAAGAACATGTACCAAAGAAACAAAAATATGATACTATATAACAAAGGACAATCTGAAAAAAAAGAGAAATGATTTGAGAAATTGAAAAGTTAAAATTCAAGAGAAGATTTTAGCGATAGATTGAGGAAATCTTCCAGAAAGGAGAGCAAAAAGATGGGGATACGAAAAGCTAGAAGGAAGATAAGAAAATCAGAAGATGGCCTCAAGAGGTCAGTATAATAGGATTTCCAGAAAAAGTACAGAAAAAAATGAAGCAGAGCAGAGCAGATAATCAAGTTAAATCAAGAAAATTGATCAGAGCAGAAGAACATGCATTTCCAGACTGAAAGGGCCCAATGGAATGCCCTAAATAATGAATAGGACTCATGTCACATGAAATTTCAGAAGAGCAGGAGAAAGAGAAAGACTGACAGAGAAAGAACACACAGGGACAGGGAGTCAGAATGGCTCTCAGCCTCCTACAGTAACACTGTAAATTAAAAGGCAATGGAGCAAGGCTTTCACAATTCTGAGGGGAATGTATTTCCAACCAACAAATATAGATCAGCTACCTTTTAAATACTGAGGACAGAATAAAGGTATTTTCAGATATACTTGGTCAAAAATATTTGCTTTCCATGCACTCTTCTTAGGAATCTAATTAAGGTTTTGCTCCATCAAACCAAAGAGTTTCTAAAAAGATGCCAGGAAATAGAGAACCCAGGAGAGTGGCTGAGTGAACCCTCCCAGATGAGAATGAAGATAGATCACAGAATGACAACTTTCCACCAGTCTAGGTGGGATTAGATGGAAGGGTTCCAGAGGCCCTGTTACAGGAAGACATAACTGAGGGGAATAACCCACAGGCCTGAACGCCTTCAAAGGTGATTTAGACAGCTGGGGCAAGGTCTGGGATAAAATTTAGTTGTAAATACATAGGAAATAATGCAAATGAATATAAATGAGAATTATTAGCTTTATGGTAAACAAGTGACAATTGTATGGAAAAGAAAAAGTAATTGTGGTTTACTGAAAATCATATCATGGATCAGTCATGAAAATGTAACACTGAATATTAAGCTAGCCTCCAATTAAAATATAATAATAGAATATTCAGAGATTGGAGGGGTAGGGCAAGGGGAGGAAAAGAAAACAAAAAGAAAACTAAACACTCATTTTGAAGATAAGGAGGCCAATAGCAACACCTAGAAGAGGATAAAAATCAAGAACCAGAAATAAAAACATTTTACTTTGAAACATGAAGGTAAATGCCAAAATAATCAGCTAAAAGAGTATAATAGAGCACAATAGGATTTCCAGAAAGAGAACAGAAAAACATAGAGCAGGGCAAATATTTTCTTGGGGTAAATCAAGACAATTTACCAGAGCAGGAGAGCATACAGTTCCAGACAGAAAGCACCCAAAGAATGGCCCAAACAGTGGGTAGCAATAGCTGTGAAAATGGGGAAGAGGGAGTAGAGGGTGGGAGACTACTCAGGTTTGTGACAATTCCCATGCAATGGCTAAAATTTAAATTATGTGCTGGTGTAACTGGAAAAAAGAAACCCCAACAAGGAAGGGAAAAAGAAAATCATTCTAAACAAAGTTTAGGTTTACAAACAGCAGACTCTGACTGACCAAGGCCATTCCCACCTGCTCCCTCTCAGTGGTCTGGTGAGCTCAGCCCCACCTTTCCCCGCTGAAGACCCAGTGCTTCCTCCACATCTCCTCCCTTCTGCCTTCTCAACAACTGGAGGAGCTGATGTTGTGATGCCATCCACTCCCCAGCTCCCAATACATCCACAGAGGAAAACACTCATGCGGCAGGTAGATCAAGTCTGCAAAGACTGAGGAGGAGCCATCAGGGAACAAGCCGGCAAACTGTAGAGCGAACTGCAGGCAAACTGTAGAACGGAGGAAAGAGGAGCACTTGCCAAGGAAAGGAGAGCACATCAACAATGCCAGACAACAGGGAGATGTCAAGAATTGAAGAACTGAAACAGGTCCATTGGATTTAGTGCAGTGCAGGTCCTTGGGGATGGTAGAAAGAGCTGCTTTGACGGTGTGATGGGGCAAAGGTAGACTGAGGTGTAGGTGTAGAAGGGAATGGAGGAAAAGAAAGAGGTGGCGAGAAGAGGCAACTCTTTGGTACCTTTTGATAGAACAAAGGAAGAGCAGTGTCTGAAGGGAATGCATATTTGCAGGGATGCATTTTTTTTTTTTTTTAACAATATAAGGCATCGACAATGTCAAGATGTTGATGGGAAGGAGCCATGAAAGACAGCTGAAGGGAGAGATAACTGATAGTTTTTTGAGGAGGCAAGAGGGCTGAATCCTAAGGCCAGGGGGAAGGGATGTTCCCAGAAAGGAGTAAGGGGCGACCGGTTAGTGGAACAGGAGAGGAAGACAGAGTATAATTTTTATGTTCAGGGGACCACTGTTTTAATCACAAAATCTACTCTAATTTCTAAGAGACAACACTAGTGTAAAGGTTGTAGCATGTGTGTATGAGAACTTAAGTTGTGCACAGAAAGACAACATGGCTATTGAAATGTAGACTCCATTCATGCTCAATCTTAATCCATTTAATTTACATTAATAATGACAATTGTTACTAAGTAAGGAGGTTTCAGCTATTACATGCCATTAATGAATAATCAACCACACCAAAAAGTGTAAAATTTCAATCCATTACACAGCTGTTCCTGTTACTTGTTAGAGTAACGACTACATCTATTTTGCGCTTTCCATATCATGGGCCTCTTGTTAATGCCAACGGATAAATCTCCACACCAGGAGACAGACAGGCAGTATAATCTGCAGCTTATATGTGGAGAGAAAGGAGTTTAGGGGGCTGAACAATTTCAGGAAGGCCATGAGACGACACCTCTATCTCACACAGTTGGAATAAGCAGAACGGGTGTGGTGTCCTCTTAAAAGGTCACTGTCATTTTCCTGGGGTGCCCCTCCCAGACATTATTACCAGTAAGAGTTCTTGATTGGTCAATGTTTTCCTTGCTTTCTTCTTTTTATCAGTATTACTGTGAAACTTAAATTGTACTTTCAAAGTGTCTTTCCTTATGCTTTATCTTTGAGAAATCACATTGGTATGATTAACTCAATGAAAAAAAAAGTCTTGTGTGGTCATCATGTCTAATGAGGGTAGCTCAAAAAATCAAAAAGGAAAAAGCCCAGAGATGGTTCTTCTCAGATGTAAAAATGGCAGTGAAGGGAAGTTCAAATGTGCTGCTAGTTTTTAAGTGAGCCTTGGTGTTTTTATGCTATCCTTGCTTGGATTGCTAACCAGGCTCTAAACTACCTGCTTTATTTTTATTTCTTTTAACTCAGCTGGGGCATCCTGTCTATACCCAAAGAATGCAGGCAGAGTTTCTTCTGTCTTATTGGAGTAAGAAAAATGAACAGAGATCTTACCAAGGGGCTGTGATGGGAAAGTGCAATTTAAGGACAGTGGCTTGACATCTGTATGAATCCCAGTCATAGCTTAGGGCTTCCATCATCTGTACCTTCTCTATTTGCCCAACCTTATCCATCCATCTCCTCTCCTCCTACCTCCTATCAATCTTCACTGAGCACCTATTAAGTGCCTACTAGGAGAACCTAGTAAGCTAAGCCAGGTGCAAGACACAGGTATGAATAAGCTAGATGGTCTTTGTCATGAAGCGGCTTCAAGTCTCATGGCCACTACAATATAGTGTATGAATGATGAGAGAAGGTGGTTAGAGGACCAGGAGAGCACCTAGCAAGACTTGGTTGAGTGTAGGATGCTGGGCTAGGGAGGATGTCTAAGCTAAGACCTAGAGAATGAGTGGGAAGTACAGTGAAGCAGAGGGAATAGTAGGTGTGAATATCTCTCAATATGCCCAATGTGGTCAGGCTGGTCCAACCCAGTTTATCAGCTTGCCCATCGCCCACATACAATTTACTAACTCCTGCCTTCATGCCTTTTCTCATGCCTTTCCACCCACTTAGAATGCTTTCCCTCTTCTTAACTACCATCCATATCTCCCACGTTGGCCAAGAGCCCACTTAAATCCATCTTTCTGTAGACATTGCTCCAATTGTGATCATGGTGATACTAGTTCAGTACAGATACTCTAAATTTGCACAATATCTACATCCATTTGTGTATATTCGTAAATAACATGTTCTTATTGTCAGGCAATTAGAGCCTGCACTACTCAAAGAAAAGGAAATGTCTTCTGATTCTCTGAGATGAGTTTCACTTTGAGAGAAAAAGAAAGTAGGAGAAATGAGCACATTTATTGAGTATCTACTATGTCTTAGGAACTATGCTGGCCACTTAACTAGGTAACTTACTGAGGAAGCAGTGATTTTGAGTGCTTTATGGCAGATGCACCAGTCACAGGGGTAAAAGATTCACATCCCAATCTCTGTCCACTGGCCTTCCACTTTTTACAGGCCTCCTCACCCTCATCCTCAAGGCCCAAGGGCCAGAAATCACAACCACCAGGGAGCAATTCCCCGTTAGGGGAAGTATATGCATGAGCACAAAATGACTTGTTATCTCAGCCAGAACGATTTTGGAAATGGGTTTCTTTTTTTTTTTTTTTTTTTTTTAAAGATTTTATTTGTTTATTTGACAGACAGAGATCACAGTAGACAGAGAGGCAGGCAGAGAGAAAGAGGGAAGCAGGCTCCCTGCTGAGCAGAAAGCCCGATGCAGGACTCGATCCCAGGACCCTGAGATCATGACCTGAGCCGAAGGCAGCGGCTTAACCCACTGAGCCACCCAGGTGCCCGGAAATGGGTTTCTTTTTAAATGTATAGTAATTTTTTGCCCCTTGCCGTTATTACTTAAAATGTAGACAGAGTGCCACGAAGTATGATAAATATTTCCATTGGCCAAAACGTCTTTTTTTCCCCCAGCACAGACAGTGGTGGCTCATAAGTATGCAGGCTACTCTTACAACCCTCTTCTTAAAATTTAATAAGATTAATGACAGAAAATTAGTCAAGAGAAGGATTTGCCAGTTTAGCTTATGCTCCCGTCACTTTAATTGTAGGAGAAAAGTGCTTCCTTTTCACATTATTTAGTAATAAGTTGATGGGAAAGTGTAAGGCAAAACATTACACTAAAAACAAAGCCAACAATGCACCTTCCTCCAAATAAACAAACACCCTTGGAAGAACACATTTGTTGTCACAAGGATGCCTTGTCAATACAAGTGACCAAATGGGAACTTAATTGTCCAGCATATCACCTTACATGATATCAGGATCGTACTTGGTACTGATCTGCTCCCAAGTGTCTTTAACTCACCTACACTGAAATGGATGTACTATTTTCTAATAAATTCAAAGCAAAACTCACTCAAATGATATCAAAGACACAAGAGTAAATACTGGTACCAAGTCTAAACATACAGATGGCAACACATTTTCCAAGCATTTCCAGTGAAAATTACAAGATAATTTCAAAAACAGTAACAGAATTGAAAAGTGATTAACAGATCTTAAAAGAGCTAAAGTGAGAACGCTCCAGATGCTGATTGTGTGTCTGATATGACACTCCTGTAATAATGAGGTTGAAGGAAAAGTTTGGTTTAGAGAAAATATCCATTGTGCTCGCTTCGGCAGCACATATACTAGAGAAAATATCCATAAAGGCACATAAAGCCCAGCAGGCAAACTGTGGGAGGACAGAAAGTTTTCTGTCTTAATGACAGCACCACTAATGAAGCTCTCCCTAACCTTCTAGAGTCAATTGTTCACCAAATCCTACTGATTCTAAGTCTTTCTCAGGTGAGCCCATATGCTCCATCGCCACACCCTTGTGTGCAGTAAGGTCCTTATCATCCCTCCCTAGTAGCTCCCAGGGGTAAGAAGCAGAGTGGCTTCTCTGTAGCTGATACCACCAGGAAAGACAGACCCATGATGAACCTAACTTGGGCAAGTTAGGGTGATAAGGAGCATTCTTGGAAGGTTTTTCTGGACAGTGGCTTTTGGATATCCATTTGGACTCAAGTAAGAAGGTATCATAGGTCAGCTGTTGTAAGCACTGAGGACAATGGTGACTGAGACAGACACCCGGCCTGTCTCATTCACTTACAACTGCAGATCTCAAAGGACAGCAGGTGCTCAAGGAAACAGAGCGATGCTACAGTTAGGGGGGATTTGCTTCTAGTGGAAGAGCTTAGAAACAAAACTGCAGAGAGTGAAGATTATCCTTGGAAGAACCTTCAAATCTTGCTTTTTCCACCAGAACTTGGGCTTGTGAGGGTTCACAAGCCAAGATTTAACTTCTTTTGCTCTCTTGGCATTCTGGTTGGGGCTTCTTTTTCATAGAGGCATTTGGGCCTGGATCTGGTTTTTCAAGTTGTTTGCCTATGATGTGACTCCACTGTTAGCATGCAACCATCACATTCAGAGTATTTTTTTTAAAGGATGGAAACAAGTAGGAGGAAAAGTGCAATATAAAGAAAGGGACTCTTGAGTCAGAAAATGCTCAGTTTACACATTGGCTCTACCCCTCACTTAGCTGAGTAACCTTCGGAGGATATTTAACTTCATTGTGCCTCAGTTTCCTTCTCAGTGAGAACAGTGCCCCAAGCCCTGGAACTGAACTGAGTCAGTGGTCAGCTCATAGCACATTTTTGGGCTCATACTAAATGATCATTAAATGCTATGTGAACATGTTGTTTTTCCCTGCTGAATACCACTTTCTGCCTTTCTTCTAGAAATAACATCCCCTGTTGGGGGAAGGACCTTGATCCTTTCCTGGGTTAGATCAGCGACTTCTATGGGGCTGCCAAGCACAGAATTCTCTATCCCTAACAACAGGCGGGACCTAGGAAATAACTCTGGATTCTGTGAATGGTGTAGAGGTTACCATGGGCCCAGTGGGCCCAGTCAGAATCCCTCCTCAGGAGGTTTCCACACGGATAACTGTCAAAAGGTTCTTTTCTTCATTCACCATGTTATTCTATGTCCCCAGAAATGTGATGTCCTCTGCATTAGGGACATGTTGAGGGAATGAAGGCAGCATTCCAAGAAGCAAAGAGAGCCTTGATAGACTACCAAGTCCTGGATCTGACTATCTTCAAGGCTATTTTGAGTTCAGTTTCACTTCCTTAAAAACAAAAGAAAATTCTGACTCCTAAAAATGCTCAATCACTTGTCTCTCCTTCCTACTATAAATACTTTTATTATATTTAAGATTTCATTAGCGTGGATATTTCACACACTAAAAAAAAAAAAAAAAGGATTTATTTTATATCATCCTTCATAACTTTTGGAGCTCAATAGAACACCCCTAAAAATAAAATGTCATGTTGATTCCTTGAGAAAACACAAACACAAAGTGCACATATTTTCACAGACTAAGATGTTAAGTTTTTTTCTGCTGCAGAGTGGAGGATATTGATTTCTTATGTATGCATTTTAATAAAGCCTTCAGAGGGTCATTTAAAAGCAATATGAAGGGATGCCTGGGTGGCTCAGTTGGTTAAGCGTTTGCCTTTGGCTCAGGTCATGATCTCAGGGTCCTGGGATCAAGCTCCACATCAGGCTCCTTGCTCAGCAGGGAGCCTGCTTTTCTCTTTGCTTGCCACTCCCTCTGCTTGTGCCCTCTCTCTGACAATTAAATAAATTAAATCTTACAAATATTAAAAAAATAAAAGCAACATGAATTCTATATTTAAAAGGTATAAAAACCCCCTCAATCCCAATATAAGTAATCCACAATACATTTTTAAATCCACAGAAGATGAAACATGACGTATCTTCTATAAAGTAGGAAATTGAGGGCATAAAGATAATCTAGATGACTAAATTACATTACAAAGGTACACTTTTAATTTTTGTTTAAATTTTCAACCTGCAGCATTGTATTTAAAACAAAAAAGACCATACTTTGCCTATACCTTCTTTGATTTCTTTAATAAATGTTAGATTCCTGCAAAATTTTTTTTATGGAAAATAAATTTATAAGTCAGCTAGCTTAAATAAGAAAGAAAACATAAGTGAATGAAAAACGATTTATACAAAGTAATTCAAATTAAAATTTTTTGCTCTACATATTACAATTCAGAAGCAAAACTACCTCAAGAATACTACAAATAAGGACATTGGTCATGGGTTTATGGACTTCCACAGTCTTGGGATTAAGCAATGTCAAATGTTTTAAAATGTAAAATGTTATAGGAAAGCATGTTACTTTTTCCAAAAAGATAAGCTCCTGGACATTCTCCAATTTTCAGGTTATTTTTGACAGATTGCTATTATAATGTTTTTGAGGTAAGCAAACTAATTTATAAAGTAAATGATTAGTTCATTTGTAAGAACTTGATTCATCAAGAATGGGTAGGATTCGGTACCTAATGATTAATAAATAAACCAAAGTTCCTTAGGTTCTGACATGACTTGTATTATGAGCATAGCATCTCATCTCATATTAGGGATTGCTTTAGTCAGTAGGAACAGAAGCAATTTCCAGAAACTTTGGCTTTATTCTTTAGAGGTTCCAGTCATCTATTGGTCTACCTTTTCCAAGCCATATGAAAGAAAAAGGGGGTGTATGACTTTTGGGTTTTAGATTTCTTCATCTCATCTTAGTGCATTCCTGAATTTATTAATGACAGAAATGGAAAGTCCAGAGCACTCTTTTTACCTCAGTTTATCAGATGATAAATTCAATCCAATTGCAATTAAATTCATCTGGCACTTAGGCGATATTATGAGTACTGGAGATGGAAGGGATAGGATGGAAAAAGAAGAAAAGGAACAAACCAGTTGCAGGTGCTCACTGAACTGTTCTCATGGAAAGCTCTGGAATTTTTAAGTCTTTTCATTTTTAAGCAAGTACTCCTTCGCCCCTTCAAGACAACCCTAAAATCAAATCCTCCAATTTCCAAAAATTATTTTTCCATAAATTAAATTGTTGATTTTTGTTTTATTTTACTAAATGTCTGACACTATATTGGGCAGAATGAAAGGAATGGAAGGGAACTAGAATTAAATAATTCTCTGAAGGAGCCCACTGTCTAGCCTACCAGGGAAGGCAGAATCAGAGATGACTAATAACAAGGTAGAAAGTGATAAGGGATTGGCCTCAATGATTGTCAAGGTTCATGTCAAACCTGAGATTCTATAATTCTCTCAGGCTTTGCTACTCAAAGTGTGTTCTGTGGACTAGCAGCACGGGCATCACTTAGGATCTTGTTAGAGATTCAGAATCTCAGGCCCTGCCTGGATCTACTGATTCCACATCTGCATTTTAGAAGTTCTTTATAGATCTTGGATAACAGCCCTTGGTCTGTAGTGTCATTTGCAAATATCTTCTCCCTTTCCATGAGCTGCCTCTTTGTTTTGTTGACTGTTTCCTTTGCTGTGCAGAAGCTTTTTATCTTCTTGAAGTCCCAAAAGTTCATTTTCGCTTTTGTTTCCCTTGCCTTTGGAGATGTGTCTTCAAAGAAGTTGCTGTGGCCAGTGTCGAAGAGGTTACTGCCTGTGTTCTCCTCTAGGATTTTGATGGATTCCTTTCATCCATTTTGAGTTTAACTTTGTGTATGGTGTAAGAGAATGGTCGAGTTTCATTCTTCTGTATATAGCTGTCCAGTTTTCCCAGCACCATTTACTGAAAACACTGTCTTTCTTCCTTAGATATTTTTTTCTGCTTTGTCAAAATTATTTGACTATAGAGTTGAGAGTCCATTTCTGGGCTCTCTATTATGTTCCATTGGTCTATGTGCCTGTTTTCGTGCCAGTACCATGCTGTCTTGGCGATCATGGCTTTATAATCTAGCTTGAAATCAGGCAATGTGATGCCTCCAGCTTTGTTTTTCTTTTCCAACATTTCTTTGGCAATTCAGGGCCTTTTCTGGTTCCATACAAATTTTAGAATTGTTTGTTCCAGCACTTTGAAAAATGCCATTGGTATTTTGATCAGGATGGCGTTGAAAGTATAGATTGCTCTGGGCAGCACAGACATTTTAACAATGTTTTTTCTTCCAATCCAGGAGCATGGAATGTTTTTCCATCTTTTTGTGCCTTCTTCAATTTCTTTCCTGAGTGTTCTGTAGTTCCTAGAGTATACAGCCTTCACCTCTTTGGTTAGGTTTATTCCAAGGTATCTTATGGTTTTTGGTGCTATTGTAAAAGACAGGAACAGACACTTCTCCAAAGAAGACATACAAATGGCTAACAGACACATGAAAAACTGTTCATCATCATTAGTTGTCAGGGAAATTAAAATCAAAACCACATTGAGATACCACCTTACACTATTTAGAATGGCCAAAATTAACAAGATAAGAAACAACAAATGCTGGAGAGGATGTGGAGAAAAGGAACCCTCTTACACTGTTGGTGGGAATGCAAGTTGGTGCAGCCACTTTGGAAAATAGTGTGGAAGTTCCTCAAAAAATTAAAAATAGAACTATCCTATGACCCAGCAATTGCACTACTGGATATTTACCCCAAAGATACAGATATAGTGAAAAGAAGGACCACATGTACCCCAATATTCATAGAAGCAATGTCCACAATAGCCAAACTGTGGAAAGAGCCAAGATGTTCTTCAATAGATGAATGCATAAAGAAGATGTACCCAATGGAACATTACTCAGTCACCAGAAAGGATGAATACCCAACTTTTTCATCAACATTGTTGGAACTGGAGGAGATTATGCTGAGTGAAATAAGTCAAGCAGAGAAAGTCAATCATTATATAGTTTCATTTATTGGCAGAACATAAGGATAGCATGGAGGACATTAGGAGAAGGATGGGCAAAGTGAAGGGGGTAAAATCAGAGAGGGAGGTAAACCATGAGACATTATGGACTTTAGGAAACAAACTGAGCGTTTAGAGGGGTGGGGGATGGGTGAGCCTGATGGTGTGTATTAAGGAAGGCATGGATTGCATGGAACACTGGGTGTTCCATGCAAACAATGGATCATGGAACACAACATCAAAAACTAATGATGTACTGTATGGTGACTAACATGATATAATAAAAAAGTCTTCATTTTGAGAGAACCCAAGCCATTCACAGAATTTCAAAGGAAAGAGTTTGAGTAAAAAGGTGTCCTAATTCTGATAAATAGCCCATTACTTCTCAGGAGGGGTCAGGAGTTAGAGACGAAGAGATGTCTCATTATGTCCACAACCTCTATCCACCTACAGGTGGGCAAGTGTGTTCTTTCCCCTGCAGTGACCTTTCTCCAATGAGTGTCTGCACTCAGTTCTGCCTGGTCACACCAACGTAAAACATTTCTCGTCTCCACACATAAAACCAGTTGTCTAATGTTACTGTTCTCACATTTTATTTATCCCTTATTTTCAGTCAATTACCCATTTATTAATCGCAAACACTTATACAGAGCTTTGAAGCATCGGGCACTGTTTTAGGGGCTTCATATATTTTTAGTCCATTTACTCTTTACCTCATCCCTGTGAAGTCAGTATTCTATTATCCCCATTTTGCAGGTGGGAAAATGGAGACACAGTGATCGTAAATGACTCTCTTTGGTAGCTATGGGGCTGGGATTCAAGCTCAGGGGATGTGGCACGAGGATGGGAAGATGGTGCTTTTACAACACAATAGCATGCCAGGCTGTGTAGACAGAAGGACGAATGTCTTCGGAATGAAAGCTAGGAAGTCTGATATAAAGAAATGAAAACAGCATCCTTGGGAGAAAGAGGTCTGCCCTCCTGAAGAGTTTAGAAAAGCATATTTCTGCAAATTATAATCTATGAGTTACTGAGGTACAATACTATCCTTGGCCTTCCCAGCTTTGTTTAGATCTCAGTGTGTTTTCTTTGCTCCTTTCTGCCTGCTTTCTGACTGTGTGGACACTGTTCCCAAGAAGAACTTGCTGGCCTGTCAGAGCTCACAGCTGCAGCAGGGACTCTGAAGCCCAAGGAGCAGGCTTGGCCTTAGCACATGAAATTGCCTGTGGCTTCCCTGCTCTTCCTCCAGCTGAGATCGGTATGCTGATGCATGGGGCCCTAAGAAGATCCAGAGGAAGGAAATTGAAAAAAAACAAACAATAGAACAGAACTTGCAGACAGCATTCACAAAACCATCATGATTTTATTATCTAGCCCTGAGAAGGAATTTGATATTTTCAGACAAACTATGAAGAATATGCACTGTAAGCATTCTGTTCCCACAACTCCAATGGTATAACACAGAAAGACCTGGAGCAGGTCCTGGGCACTAGGCAGGTGAGTGCTGCCAGGGTGATGCTCGGCCACCCAGAAGACTCTTACAAAAGTGACAAAGTGATTAGCACCTCATATCAATCTCTTTTTTCTGGAAGAATTTGGAAAAAAAACTTTGTACTTTACCAAAATGTTATATACCACTCAGAGACAATTTTTAATATACCACTAAAAGCTTGATTTGTGGTTAGTGTGCCTTTTGAAACAAAATGAAGTCCACTGCCTGAAATTTGAAATAGATTTTAGTAAAACCGACTCAACTGCTTTACTGTACCTTTTCGGAGAAACTGCCAATGGCAAGTACTACTTCTGAAGACAGGGAAGGAGTCAGACTTAATAGGTATCTGGTATTCAGGTTTGAATGACAGAAGAACATTTCCCAGAGGGTGATCCACAGAACTCTTGTTTGTGTAAGCTTTTAATATAAACTTAAAAATTAAGCTTGGAAAATGCTGAATTAAACAAAGTTAAACAGTTTCTTTACTGGCAATTCTCCAAGGGGGTTTATAATATTCAGTATTTTCTAAATGAACTAGACATGGAATGCTTTCATCGACATCTCCTGGAATAGCATCCTACTTTGTGAGGGACTGTGCTAGGTCAGAAAATAGGCATTTGGATCATGGGAGTACAGGTCAGAGAATGGCCTGGTGACTGCAAACATTATCTTCAAGATGGGAGAAAGGCCAAGTCTCATCCACTTTTCCAAAGGAGAGTCTTCTTGGGGCACCTGGGTGGCTCAGTGGGTTAAGGCCTAAGCCTTCAGCTCAGGTCATGATCTCAGGCTCCTGGGATCTAGCCCCACTTCAGGCTCTCTGCTCGGTGGGGAGCCTGCTTCCCCTTCACTCTCTCTGCCTGCCTTTCTGCCTGCTTGTGATCTCTGTCTGTCAAATAATAAATAAAATCTTTTAAAAAATTTAAAAAAAAGAGTCTTCTTTGGGGATTCATTTATAATACTACCTGATATTTTTAAAAAATGTGTATAACATGAGTTCTCACTAAAAAAGGATACAAGTTCCTCACAGACAGTTTGGATACAGAGCAATATATATAGTAGATATAAACATTCACTATACACACACACACACACACACACACACACACTTTCTACATTCTACAATGTAGAAAGTGCCATTGTTAAATTTTTGGCACGTTTTCCTCTAATCTTTTATAGGCATAGTCTTAGAGAGTTTAGATCATACAACAGATCTAAACTTGTATCCTTTTTTTTTTTTTTAGTTTAAGATTGTTGTCATCATACTTTATGTTATTCAAAGTCCTCTTAAGCATTATTTCAAATAGTGTGATAACACTTTATTAAATTCACTTAAATATTCCTTGATGATAGGCTCTTAAAGTTCCTTGTTTTCTAATCCTTTTATTTAAAAAAATCAATTATATTGAGGTATATTTTACAAATAATAAAATATTTAACAAGGGTATAGTTTGATGAGTTTTGAAAAATGCCTGCATTCATCCAATCACCACTATAGTCAAGATATGAGACATTTCTACCACCTTAAAAGATTTCCCTGTTCTTTTTCCCAGTCATCAACCCAAACTCAGTCCATCTCACTCAAAAAATCACTGATTGGCTTTCGATCAGTCCAAATTATTCTTTCCAAGAATATCATATAGATAGAATTATACAGTACATACTGTATAATTGTGGCTGACCTTCTTTCACTAAGTAATGATGCTTGATTTTAAAATCACTAGATTTTAAAATTCATCCTAGTCCACTCCTTTCTGTAACTAAATAGTATTCCACTGTACAGATACATAACATTTGTTTATTCATTTACTCGTTGATTGAATGTTAGAGAAGGCAATGCTTTATTAGGAATGAAGCCATTAAACATATTCATGTATAAGACTCTATGTAGATATACATTTTCATTTTTCTTTGGTAAATGCCTGGGAAAATTGCTGGTCATGTGATAAATATAGATTTGATTTTTTAAGAAAGCCAAACTGTTTTTCAAAGTGGTTGTACCATTTATATTTCATCACTAATGTATGAGAGCTCTAGCTGTTTCAGCATCCTCAACTTGAGGAAATTTCCTTCAGTTCCTACCTAGTGTGTTGAAAGTTTTTTTTTCCTTTAATAATAAATAGTCATTAAATTTTTTTCAAATGCTTTTTCTATAACTATTGAAAAAAATCACATGGTTTCTCTCTTCCGTTTTTTAAAATACAGTGAATTATGTTGATATTTAAATTGTAAACTTATTTTGGATTCCTAGTACAAATCCCACTTGGTCATGATATATCAACTTTTTATATACTGATAGATTCAATTTGCTAATATTTTTGTAATGATTTTTTGTTTCTGTGTTTATGTGGAATACTAGTCTGCACACACTTAAACAGTTTTTGTGTTTAGTATCAGGATAATGTTGGCCAAATAAAATGAGTTAGGAAGTATTCTCTTTTCTAAGTGTTTATAGGAAGGGTATTATTTTCTTTCTTAAATACTCAAAATTGAGTTTTCTAAGAGATAGAACCAAGACTTCTATTTTTCTCTTCAGTCAGTTTTGGCAATGTTGTATCTTTTACAGAATTTGTCCATTTCCTCTAGTTTGAAAAACTCACTGACAGAAGTTTTTCATAATATATCCTTATTATTCTGTTAATATCTGCAGGATCTGTAGTGATGTTTCTTCTTTCATTTCTAATACATATAATATGTCTTCTCTTTTTCCCCTGATCAGTCTGGATGAAAGTTTATCCAGGTTGGGGTTGCACTGATTTTTCTCCAGTTTTTCTGCTATTTCATCAATCTCTCTTCTTACATTTATCAATTCTTCTTTCTGTTTGCTTTGGGTTTAGTTTGCTCTTCTTCTGGCTTCTTACAAGGGAAGTTACTTCTTACAATGGACAACTGGTTCGGGATCTTTTTTTTTTTTCAATATTGGTGCTCAAAGTCACAAACTTCTCTTGAAGCACTGCTTTAGCTAGATCCCACAAATTTTGGCATGCTGTTCCCATTTCATTTAGTTTAAAATATATTATAATTTCCTTTGTGGTTTCTTCATTAGCCTGTGAATTACTTAGAAGTGTGTTGTTTAGTTTCCAAATGCTTGGGGATCTTAAACATTTTTTTTTTTTTTGGTTGTTAATTTCTAATTGAATTTCATTTTGGTCAGAAAACATCTTCTTGTAATTTTAATACTTCAAAATTTATAAACTTCTCTTATGGCACTGAATATGGTCTATATGGTGAATGTTACAGGTACATTTGAACATATATGTATTCTGCTGCTCTGGGCTAGGGGGGTGGTATGTTCTAAGAATGTCAATTTGGTCAAGTAGACTTATTATGTTGTTCTAGTTTTTTCTATCCACAGAAGAGTGTTGAAGTACTCAAATATAAGGTTTGTCTATTTTTCCTCAGTTCTGTTAGTATTTTGAACTAATGGTAATAAGGTATATATACATTTAAAATTGCTATGTCTTCATGATGAATTGATCCCTTTTAAATTATGAAATGACTCATACCTTCTAATTTGATGAAGTCTAATTTGTCACATATAAATATAGCCATTCCAGATCCCTATGGATTAGTGTTTGCATTTTCTCTCTTTTCATCTTTTTATTTTTCACGTGTATGTTTATATTTAATGTGTGTCTCTTGTAGATGGCATATAGCTTTTTTATCAAGTGCAACAAATTGTTTCTTTGTTTTTAGAGAATTTAATGGACCTAATCATCAATATAGTTATTTGTTTTATATTTGTCCCATCTGTTATTTGTTCCTATTGTCTCTTCTTCTTTCTTTTAGATGAAACACTTTTTAAGGACTCCATTTTTAACTCTACTATTGCTTTATTGCTACTTTTTATTTTGTTTTTAGTAGTTTCTCTGGAGTTTGTAGTATGCACTTCAACTTACTTCAGATTATCTCTGAATAATTTTATATCAATTTGCATCTAGTTTAAGAATCTTACAAACAATAAAATAATGAAATGCTTCTATCCTGCCCCATACTTTATGCTACTGTTGTCATATAATTTATTTATGCATATTAGAAATTTCATAATAAGCATTATGATTTTTGCTTCTAACCAATTTCTTTTTAAAGAAATTTTAAAATGAGGGAAAAAACCTTTTCTGTTTTCCAACATATTTATTGTTTCTTTTGATCTTCATTCCCCCCTAGAAATCCACACCTAGAACTCTTATCATTTTTCTTTTCTCTAAATGTCTGCTATCAATGTTCTATTTTGGCCTTTGTTTGTCTGAAAATAATCTTTAATTCACCTCCATTTTTGAAACAGCTTCTCTGGGTATAGAATTCTAGGTTGTAGGGTTCTTTCAGCAGTTTAAAACTGTTACTCCACTGTCTTTCGTCTTACATAGTTTCTGATAACAAAACTTTCTTTTATCTGTTCCTTTGTAAACAGTTCTCTTTTTTCTCTGGCTGCCTTTAAAAGTTTCTCTTCAGCATTTATTTTCAGTAATTTGACTATGATGGGCCCTGGTGAAATTTTCTTTGTGTTAATCCTGTTTGGGATACAGTGTCTCTTAAAGATCTGTGATTTTATTGTTTTCACCAAATTTGGGGAGATTTTGGCCAATATTTAATTTTTCCTCTGTGATCTACCCACTTTTCCTCCTGGGACTCCAGTTACACATGTTAGGTAGCTTGATATTGTTTCACAGATCACTGAGACTCTGTTATTTTTTGTTTGTTCTCTTTTATTTTTTTTTTCCTTCTCCAGCCTTTTTTTTTTTCTTCCATGTTTCATCTTGGATAATTTCTAATATTATACTTCTATATACTTATAGTTCAACAATCCTTTCTTCTGCAATATTTAATCTGTTCTTGATACCAACAGTGAAGTTTTCATTTCAGATATTTAATTTTCCATCTCTAGAAGCTCCATCTAGCTATGTTTAAATATATATTTTCTCACTCTTCTCACTAAACCCATATTTTTCTTAAGATATTTGAGTGTAGTTATAATAGCTTTTTAACATCTCTGAGTGCTTATAACATCATCTCTATTATTCCCCAGAATGTTTTTACTGATTGGTTTTTCTCTTGGTTATAGGCCATATTTTCCTGCTTCTTGACAGTCCTACTCATTCTTTTTTATTGAATGTTGAATGTTAAGAAATTTATGTTATGAGTCTAGATTTTACTCTCTTCTTTTGAAGAATGCTGGGCTTTGTTATGGTAGAGGTTTGTTCCTTGTGTCCTTTTGAAGTTTGTACTTAAAGTTTGTTAGTCTAAGTCTGGAGTAGCCTTTACTCTCAGGATTAGCCACATTATTGAGACATAGTGCTTTAGAATTGGTATCACTTCTCTGAGTGATGAAAAAGTTCTCTCCACTGAGACTGGCTGAAATGCAAATGATTCCTAGACTTGAGTAAGCTCTGAAGAATGCTCAGTTCCCAGCTCCCAGAGAGTTCTTCATCTAAGTTACTTCTTATTATTTAATACAAACTGAATGGGGTCCTTATACAGATTTCTGGAGGTTTTTCTTTGGAGAGCCCACTTTTCTAGAACTCTGCCCCCTAATGTTCGTTGACTCAGACTCTAAATTCTGACCTCTACCTCCTCAACTCAGCAAAACAGTTTTCTCTGTTGGAGTGCCTCTTTCATGTTTCATGGTTAAGACTGTGCCTCCAGGAAGAGGCCCAGAGTGATTGCAGGGGTCACCTCATTTGTTTCTTTTCTATCAAAGATCACAGACCTGCACTACCTATTGTCCAATGTCTAAAACAACTACTTCATATATTTTATATAGTTTCCTTTTTTTTTTTAAGATAGGAGATTTAATCTGATTTCTGTCATTCTATCACAGCTCAAAGTAGAAATCCTTTCTTATATTTCAAAAATGGATTTTGGAAAACAGTTTGGCAGTTTCTCAAAAAGTTAAACATAATCATATGACCCAGAAATTCTACACCTAACTATATATTCAAAAGAACTGAAAGAAGGAACTCGAGTGAATATCAGTATATCCATGTCACAGCAGCATGACTTGCAATAGCCAAAATCTGGAAGGGACCCAGTGTTCATGAATGGATGAACAAAATGTAGCATATACATATAATGGAATATTATTCAATTTTAAAAAGGAATGAAATGATGATATAGGCTACAACATGAATCAATCTTGAATATATTGAGTTTTATGAAATAAGCCAAACACTAAGGACCAATACTATATAACTTGATTTATATGAGGTACCAAGAGTAGGCAAATTCTTTGAGATATAAAGTAGAATGGTGTTTGCCAGGGGCTGGGGGGAGGGATGGATGGCAAGTTACTGTTTAATGGGTCCCGTGTTTTAGTTGGGGAAGATGAAAAAGTTCTGGAGATGGATGGTGGTGATAGTTGTATAACATTGTGGATATATTTATT
Source organism: Mustela nigripes (assembly GCF_022355385.1). Lineage (NCBI taxonomy): Eukaryota > Metazoa > Chordata > Mammalia > Carnivora > Mustelidae > Mustela > Mustela nigripes. The sequence goes on from NC_081561.1 coordinate 2,094,961, forward strand.
GTCACTGAAATGTATATTTAAAAATGGTTAAAATAGCAAATTTTGTGTATGTGTATATATGTTTTAACACAATAAAAAATTACCAGAAAAAATTTTTTCCATCTATAATAAAGGACTTCAGAAAAATCTTGCAAACATTCCAAAAATTTCACTCCAAAATCTGTGTAACAGAGCACATAAATGCAACACATGATTATAAACTAGATCATTTTGGTATAAAGCATATCATTGGCCCAGCTGGCAAAACTCAAATGAAATCTGAGGATTAGAGAGTTGTAACCTATCATTGTGAATTTCCTAATTTTGATGATTGTACTGTGTTTATGTAGGAGAATACCACTGTACTGTGTTTATGTAGGAGAATACCATTGTTTACAGGAAATACACACAGAAGTCCAGGGGTGATGGGGCATCAGGTTGGCAACCTACTCTCAATGGTTCAAAGAAAAGAAGACTGTTTGTAATGGATTTGAAATTTCTCTCTCAGTTTTTTTGTGGTTTCAAAATTTTAAAATATAGATGAAAATATTAAAAACAATTGTATAATATTATCACATTGATCTAGTAAGAGTAGGATTACCTACAGTTAAATCACAGTAAACCATGTGTCAGCCATAGAAAAAATTTAAAAATAAAAAAATTAAAAACTTAAAAAGAAAAGAGATAAAATATAACTGGGATTGGATGTAATGCAGAACAAAGCCCCTGTTTCATACTGAAACTCCATGTATTGCTCTATAAGAGACTAAAAGGGGAAAAAGACAAAACCAAGTTGGAAGAGCAAGCACACATGCAAACCTGCCATCAAGTGTCTGATATGTGACCGGAAATCAATTCATACTTACACAATTGTTTTTCCAATGTGCAAAAACGATTTCTCTACAAATTCCCGAACACTATGGACTTCCCCAGTCGCTATGACAAAATCCTCTGGCTCATCATTCTGCAACATCAGCCACATAGCCTAGAAAGAGAGAGAGGCACATCCAAGTTAAAGTTGCATCCAGCTGTCACTTGAGAAACATGATTGTATCAAAAACATATAACTGGAGGGTTGTAGCATGGTGGGTTAAGCCAATTTCCTTGGTTTTGATTCAGGTCATGATGTTGGGGTCTTGAGATAAAGCCCCACATCGGGCTATGCTCCAGCATGCAGTCAGCTTAGAATTCTACCTCTCCCTCTGCATCCCCACCACACGTGCACTCTCACTCTCTCCCTCAAATGAATAAAAAAATCTGTAAAAAAATAAAATTAGATATGGACATTGCTAAAAGGTAAACTGAGGCATATTAATTCCTCCCCCCCAAGACTTTATGGGAACATACATCAATTTGAATAAGGCAGCACTAAATCAAAGGTGGTTAAGAGTGCTATACCAACAGGAACTAGGTGTAGGGTTTTCATACAGTAGACACTGAAGCAAAATAAAGGAATTACGTGATTGACTATAGTTTACACGTTGCCTTATTTGAAAAAGCAGAGGTAACTGTTTGTGATTGGTTGTTCCTAAGGTTCCTTTTGTTGGATTTGAGTGCACTCACTCTGGCTTAGGTTTTGGTTCACTTACATAGGCTGTTAAGGAATTAAATGTCACCTCAGTCTAACGGCCTCCTTGTTTGAATACGTTGACACGCACAGCTAGAAAATAACCATAAATTTAAAACAATATTCTCAACATCACAGTAGTGGTTCTCCAACTTTAATGAGCATCAGAAGCATCAGGGGAACATCTCAGCATAGATGCCTGGGACACAGAAGTTCCCACCAATAGGCTGGAAGACATGTTTTAGGCACCTTGATTCTCACATAGCAGGTCTTTGGGCTATAATTTAGAGGAACAAGACATTCAAAACCATCTCTGGCAAATAAACTTTCTATAGTATATTTAAGAAAAGAAGAGCTTACAAAGAATTGCCCAATTTTCCTTAACATCATGGACAAAAGGTAAGGAAAAGTCATTTGAAGACAGATGATCTTCCTCAAAAGTAGAACCAAATTTCCTAACAATAAAGTTAGAAATTTTTCAGGGTGTTGACATCAAAAAGCAAAGTAAATCAAGAATCATTAAAGGGAAAACAATTATGTAATGAACAGTACTGCCACTTTTAAAAAAGTTATTTGGGTGGTAATAAGAATGTACCAGAGTTCAGGATTCATCAGGCAGCATTTCAAGGTCAGGTGCTCAGTGTGTGCTTCAGAGTGGTGCACTTTTTCAATAGGAACAAGAAGTCTAGCTGAGCAATAGTGCGGTTGCGTGTCTCAGACACAAACTGGTGGCAATGATCACAGCCCTGCTCCAGTAGGTTATAACAACTTTTATCAGCAGCACACAGGCCTATCATTTCTATAGTTTGGAACTGTGCATTAATTTTAATGATTTTGTTATACAGATTGAAGATGTAGATTAAAAACCACAAAAGTATAGCTTGTATGTGATTGCAGCATGCCTCTTTAAGAAAAATCCAAGCTTCCAACAACAGCGACAACTGTTTTTTTCCATCACTTTCATCCACTTTTCAAAATAAAATAGGTGAAAATAACAGGCACCTCACTAGAACACAGTCCCCAACATTATGTGTATTACACTCTGGTTCAATATCTAAAGAAAACTGTTCAGATTGGCGTCTCCCTCATTGGTATTGAATCAGCTGAAAGACAAGCTGCTGAAGGCAGTGGAGCACCTTCTTTCTCAGAGGATGTAACCCAAAAAGGTTTAATTCCTCTTTATTCACTTGAATTGGTGGCACCCTTCTAAAAAAATAAAAAAAAAAAACCCAGATATTTATCTTTTACTTAAAGTTATTTCTTGTGAAAATTTTGTATTCTTGGTCTATTATAAGACTTTTCAATATTATTTTTGTTTAACGGAGGATGAGACTTTTGGCAGTTTTATGTGGCTTCAAGGCACGCACACTGGGTGGGACAATGGCAGTAGATTGGGGTCAGCGACATACTTAGAAGTAATTAATGAAAGTGTCTTGGCTAGGAGGGAGTTTTGCTGGCATTCATGAAAATATCTACAGGTGTCATTTTGCATTAAGAGATCACAGCTGATGAACTGAGTCACAACACTTTAAAAATTCACACTAGTAAGGTTAGTATTTATAATAATACTTGATCCATTTTTAAAAGGCAGGACATGCAAGAGGTTCTCTTCATTGGGATAGTCCATGTAGCACAGAGTCGCCAAGATATTTGTACCTCCCTGAACTCAGGGCTTTTGCCCACTATTAAAAATGCTCTGGGGTCTGAAATGCAGCCCAGGTCTGCTGGCCAAGCCTTGTGACAACACCCTCTGTTGTTAAGGTCCTCACAGAGGTGTCTTTTGTTGCGGGCCTTGAGGCACATGTGCATTAGTAGAGATCTGGTGGGGGGCTAGCTCCTTGTGTCTCCATGTCTTGCACGTGCAGTTCCTGTGGCCTAGAATGCCCTCTTCTCTCCTCTGTCTGGAAACTCTGACCACTCCTTCCAGATCCCACACAAGAGCCCCAGGTCTAGTCCTTGGAATGAATTCATATTATCTCACTGAGTTTCCGTGTGACCAATGGCACACAGTATTGTTGACTTCACTGGGACTGAGCCTGCCCTTTGGCCACCCTTCCCCAGCTAAGCTGACCCTCTCATCTCCCTTGAGTGTACGCACACGCACACACACCCACCCACCCACACACATGCACGAACACACACACACACACACACTTGTTTTGGCTTTCTTTAAAAATACTTTCAAAGTTTTTAGGAAAAACTAAATTATGCTTCTGGCTAGGATTTCTATTTGAACATTTTTCTGAGGGATTAGTGTATACACTTACATGTGTTTTACTCAAATTTCCATTCTAAAAATAACATTTAAAATAGGTCTTTCAGGACTGCTCAGCTTATTTTATTTCTTTTGAAACACTATGTTGTGCTAGAATGGTTTTGAAAAAATTATATTTTTAGTCATGTGAAAGAAAGCAAGGGCTTGCTAAAAATAAAAGGAGAAAATATGATTACTGGTTAATGGTGGATTACTTTAAACACTGGGCACAAGTTCCCTGGTACTTGTTTTGTTCCCCAACAGGAATTTGGGGATCCGTAGGAGCCTCTCACTTTCACTAAAGTGAGTGCCAAGAATCTGCTCTTTTCTTTTCCATCAGACTATCTGTGGCCTTTGACCTATCAATTTCTAGGCATTTCCTGTAGAGTTCATATTGTACCAGACTCAAGTCTGGGAATGGGAAGGGAAAGGATATACAACTCCAGATTTATTTGTTATTACTGAATAGTTTACTGGTTTTAACAGAGGGAAAGGGCTTTGTTTAAATTTCCACCGAGCATAATTAATGGTTATTGACTGGTAAATGAAGAACAGGTGACATTCTGGATTAGAAGATAAATGATCTTGTGTTCTGGTGTGATAATGGGTTAGTAATTTGCCACAAAGCCGAGGCCCAGTGCATCCCATCATAATGCTAGATCATGTCCAGGACACAAAGGCCCCTGTGTGAGAAGTACTCAGCCATTCACCTCCTTATACAGCTGCACACGTTGATTTGGTCCATTTATTCTCTGATGGATGGCACAACTGAGGCAAAAGCTCACCACTTCTCACCTTCCTGTTCACATGCTGAACATATGACCCATGACACAGCCAGGCCACAATCTGTGATCAAATCGCCACTCGGCTTTGGCTTCTGACTATAGAAACAATTTTGAGGTTACATGTTTTAGATGTCAGTCCTCTCTCTTTGTCTCTCAAGGAATGAAGGAGAAAAAAGAGAGTTCTTCCCACATTCTTTCAGTGCCCTTTAAGGATATGACTGACTTATCCACTTCCTCTGATACTTATTTACTTTCTGCCGTGACCTGATCACCAGTGCAAACAAAAAAATCTCCTGCTTTTTAATCCATCCCACAGGGAGGAAAGACAATCAGTTAAGGAATGTACCAAGGCTTCAGATTCTTCAACATAAAAATGTCCCTTAATGGCAAATGAAAAGTGCAGTTTTCAAATCATGTCTCACATTCATTTTGCTTTTAAGGTACATGAAGTAGAGAAGAAATCTGAGGCCATATCATTGACCTCTGAAGGCCGAGTGTAGATGGCTGTGTATTAGTTAAATTCGGACATGCGTTCTTTTCTAACTGTATAATTATAGATAGAAGCTATCTGTTTTCTAAATCTAATTAAGAGAAGTCAAAATAAAACTGTAGAAAATTTGAGTGAAAACACTGCCCCCCACAATCTACTCTTTGGCCATTCAAGTCATGAACGCGGAAGTAGGCAGTGAAGGATCATTCCTCTCTCCTTGATTTGGTAGCTCTGGAGGCTGTTCACAGCTGGACCAGTGAAGGAGAACACCCAAAGTACATCACCACAGCCGACTAACTACACCTGATTCCATGCATGCCTTTTGGGGTGTGATGTGTGTTTGTCTTAAAAATCTGGATTCTACAATTGCTTCTACCTCGCCATTAACCTCCAGTTCAGTATCCAAGCCACAAACACTTATTAACTGAGCTGTCATCCATGAATAACAAGATTTGTTAATCAAGGTTATGTTTAACTATGTTTATTTGACTGCTGCTTTTTCAGCCCTGTGCTTTGTGCTTTATGTGCTACTGTCATAAAAATCTTAAAAGATTTTTCAATGTTTTTATTAATTTATTATCTAATGATTCTATATATAGATTAATTAACATATAATTAGTCTATATATTAGGGGAGAAGGTCTATGAAATAATTCTAATAAAAATCATAGGAATTTGAAAAAATGGATATTAAAATTCCTGATTAAAAAATGCCAGCTGGGGTTCCAATCACATACATTTTGTCTTTAAACTTTGTTCAGTAGCTGTTTTCATGATAACAGCCTGGTATGCACAGTTTAGGTCAGGACTTCAAGTAGTCTTGCACTAGATCAGGCCTTATGCTTTGCAGTACCAACATATGTAGTTTGTGCTCGCTGTAGTTCTGAGGGTTAGCAGGGGATACTCCCTCTTACTATGACATAGTTGGGAAACAGGTGCCATATGATTATATAAAAAAACCATCTAGTGGAACCAGAAAAGACCTCGAATAGCCAAAGGGATATTGAAAAAGAAAGCCAACGCTGGTGGCATCACAATTCCGGACTTCAAGCTCTATTACAAAGCTGTCATCATCAAGACAGCATGGTACTGGCACAAAAACAGACATATAGATCAATGGAACAGAATAGAGAGCCCAGAAATAGACCCTCAAATCTATGGTCATCTAATCTTCGACAAAGCAGGAAAGAATGTCCAATGGAAAAAAGACAGCCTTTTCAATAAATGGTGCTGGGAAAATTGGACAGCCACATGCAGAAAAATGAAATTGGACCATTTCCTTACACCACACACAAAAATAGACTCAAAATGGATGAAGGACCTCAATGTACGAAAGGAATCCATCAAAATCCTTGAGGAGAACACGGGCAGCAACCTCTTCGACCTCTGCCGCAGCAACATCTTCCTAGGAACAACGCAAAAGGCAAGGGAAGCAAGGGAAAAAATGAACTACTGGGATTTCATCAAGATCAAAAGCTTTTGCACAGCAAAGGAAACAGTTAACAAAATCAAAAGACAACTGACAGAATGGGAGAAGATATTTGCAAACGACATATCAGATAAAGGACTAGTGTCCAGAATCTATAAAGAACTTAGCAAACTCAACACCCAAAGAACAAATAATCCAATCAAGAAATGGGCAGAAGACATGAACAGACATTTCTGCAAAGAAGACATCCAGATGGCCAACAGACACATGAAAAAGTGCTCCATATCACTCGGCATCAGGGAAATACAAATCAAAACCACAATGAGATATCACCTCACACCAGTCAGAATGGCTAAAATCAACAAGTCAGGAAATGACAGATGCTGGCGAGGATGCGGAGAAAGGGGAACCCTCCTACACTGTTGGTGGGAATGCAAGCTGGTGCAGCCACTCTGGAAAACAGCATGGAGGTTCCTCAAAATGTTGAAAATAGAACTGCCCTATGACCCAGCAATTGCACTATTGGGTATTTACCCTAAAGATACAAATGTAGTGATCCAAAGGGACACATGCACCCGAATGTTTATAGCAGCAATGTCCACAATAGCCAAACTATGGAAAGAACCTAGATGTCCATCAACAGATGAATGGATCAAGAAGATGTGGTATATATACACAATGGAATACTATGCAGCCATCAAAAGAAATGAAATCTTGCCATTTGCAACAACATGGATGGAACTAGAGCGTATCATGCTTAGCGAAATAAGTCAAGCAGAGAAAGACAACTATCATATGATCTCCCTGATATGAGGAAGTGGTGATGCAACATGGAGGCTTAAGTGGGTAGAAGAAGAATAAATGAAACAAGATGGGATTGGGAGGGAGACAAACCATAAGTGACTCTTAATCTCACAAAACAAACTGAGGGTTGCCGGGGGCAGGGGGTTTGGGAGAAGGGGGTGGGATTATGGACATTGGGGAGGGTATGTGATTTGGTGTGTGCTGTGAAGTGTGTAAACCTGGTGATTCACAGACCTGTACCCCTGGGGATAAAAATATATGTTTATAAAAAATAAAAATTAAAAAAAAAAAAAAGAAAAAAAAAAACATCTAGCATAAAACCAGGGGCTGGTCTTAAGGACTTTTTCATCTATTAATTTTCTTCATGGCCAAATGTACTGTGGTTTGTGGATTCATTTGATAAAGAGTCCTTCATCTTCATTTTAAAGATCCTGAGTTTCTAAGGAGGAAAAGAATCATTATATAATAAATTAATAAGAACAACAGAACACAATTTAGAAAGTGACAGAGCTTTTACTTCTTACTTTTGGTGTTAATGTATTATTCTAGTTTGATATGCACCAAAAGAAAAAGGCTATGTCAAAATCTGCCCTGCTCTTTGTGTTTTTCTTCCAGCCACATACACCAATCTATAAATTCCAAGGCTGAGGTTAGTTTTCCTCATCCTTGGATGAGAACTGAAAACCTAAAAGCCCCTAGTCTTATGTGAATCATTTGGAAATGAACTTTTCTGGCATACCATATGCAGATTCAAGTTAAGTACTTATTTCTTCTATGAATCTTTTAGTATATTTCCCTCTTTTATTGTTCCATTTCTTTCCAGGTGTACCAATTATGCTCATGTTGTATCTCTTTTCTTCTGCCTTCTATGCCTGTTATACTCCATCTAATTATTTTTATGCTTGGTCTTCTCCATATTATTTTATGTGGTTTCTTCCTGCTTGTTCACCTGTTTTCAGTAACATTTATTTTAAATTTTGTTGCTAAGGTGGCTTCAGTTTCTGGACTGATTTCCTTTTTCTCTTCTATATCCTTCCTGATTACTTCCAGCTTAACTCTTTCAATTATTTTCTTTAAGCCAGGGTCAGCAAACTTTTTCTTAAAGGGCAAAGTAGTAAATATTTTAGGCTCCTGAGCCATATGGTACCTAACACAAGTACTCATTTCTGCTATTGTGGCACAAGATGAGCCACAGACAGAACAGAAACAAATGGGCATGGCTTATTCCAATAAAACATTATTTACAAACACACTCACTGGCCCATGGACTGTAATTTGCCCACCTTTGTGTTTAGCAAACCGAACACAAACATGTTGCCTATAATTTTCTGAAAGCTATGGAGGACAATGAACTGAGCTCCAGCCATGTATTTTTCTTAGGATATGGGTTATTCATCTGTTTTGCTCCTTTTCTTCTTCTTGCAATCCTTTCTTCACTTTCACCTCTGGTATAGATCCTGGGGGTAGTGCTTTTTCAATTATTAATACTGTTCAAACAAAGTGGGATCATTTGCTGAAGAATTGTATGAGAAGATACAGGAAAGCATACTGAGGGCGGCTGGCTGCTGCATTTCAAAACTTCTCTCTAAACCCTCTCCTCAAACTCATAATATTCTCTGTTTCAGGATGTCCTCCCTTTTCAGCCCTTGGGTGGTTCACGTTGCTCACAGAACAGTCCATCAATCACCAGGCTGCTATGGTGCTGTCTGGCAGTATTGCCTCCTCTCTGCCCCTCCCCGGATCACAGCCTGCATCGTCTCTCAGCTCCAGGGCTATGGCACTGACAGTGAAACTGGTTTCTCCTTCAGCAGCATCTCCATGCCAACCGGCAGTATTGACACAGGTATCTATAGTCTCCGATCCTATGTAATATGTAATATCATTTTGTGGCCGCTTAGAACTGAAAATTAATTTGAGCAAAATCTACAGCTTGTATGTATGTTTAGCATAACATATTCTGAGTGCATAATGAATTATTTTAAGTTGATTATATATATCCCAAAATTATGTGACCATAAAGATAATATATGAAAAATCTTTAATGAGAAATCCACATATAAATAAACCCATTTGTCTAATGCTGCTTAATAAGCCATCCTAAAACGTAGTGGCTTAAACCTTTTTCATGCTCAGGAGTCTATGAGCTAGGAATTTTGGAGGGCTCGGTGCAGATGGCTCATCTCCGCTCCCTGTGGCCGAGGTGATCGGACTGGCCTCCCTCACAGGTCTGGGTCCTTGATGCTAAATGCACCTCAGTTCTCCTTCACTCGTCCCCCAACCATGTGGTCCCTCACCATCTAGGTCAAACTTTTTTACAAAACAGAAGCTGCAAGGCCTCATGAGGCCTTGGCCTAGAAGTGACCCAGAGTTACTTCCTCTACATACTCCTGTTTATAGGGTCAACCCAAACTCCAACAAAGGGGAAACAGATCTCCTGCTTTATCAGAAGAGTAGTAGAGTCACAGAGCAAATGGGCCTGCTGAATGGGAGGGATTATTGCAGCCCTCTCTAGAAAAAATCTATTGCAAAGGGCTATCTTGTAATGACTAATATAAGCTGATTGCTTCAATATAGTAACGAAGTGACTATGTTTGTCTTTGACATAAGCATTACTATCTCGGCCTGTAGTTTCTATGTAGAGAGCTCTGTCTATCTTTAACTTTGTTCAGTGTTAGGCTTATAAGAGGGCAACAGTAATTCACAGACTAACACCTGGAATATGGAAACTCACTTTCAGGTCACTGTAATTTAACAAATGCTCTAACTTGGCCCTGACACCATTCCTGTCACAACATACTTCCCAGAAGTGGTTGTTTCCTGGAGCGTGCCCAGCCACCTACCTCAACCAGGTGTTTCCAATTACCTGTTCCCACTCGCATACCCAGGTAAGCCATTCTAGAATTAGTTCCTGGCTCAGCAGGAACAATATAAAAGCTGTGGGCATGCAGCAGGAAGTTACTCTATCCTCATGACCACCTGATCATCCATCTCCCTCCTCGTGGTTCCTGGCCTAAACATGTTCTCAGGAAGCCAGCTCTGACTTTTCTGTGACCTTATCCTTCAAACCCATCCTGACCACCTGGTTCTACCTCTCAGTCTGACTCTGACCTTTGGAATCCAACTTCTGGGTTGGTTCTGGGCTCCCTGAATAACAGGTCCTAGCATTGCAATAGCTCTCTCAGTTCCAGGTTTGATGATCGTTGTTACCAATAAATAAAAACTATAGACACACCATATGATGTACATTACGAGAGATATAGATAGGACTTTACAAGCTTAGTCTGAAACAATGCTGCCCAAGAGAAATCTAACACAAAGCACACATTGCATTTAAAAATTTCTGTTAGTCACATTAAAAAAGTAAAAGGGTGAAACTAATTTTTTTATTTAACCCAATATATACAGTATGGTAACATTTCAATATAAAATATTATCAGGACATTCTACATTATTTTTCTGTGTACTAAGTCTTTGAAGTCCAGTGTGTATTTTGCATTCATACCCCATTTCAGTTCAGACTGGGCACCTTGCTCAGTAAGTACAGGCAGCTAGTGAGCCCTGCATGGGATGGGTCAGTGCTGAAAAGTAGGTTTCCCTCTTGTAGGGAAGGAGAGTCCACATACTGTGTGATGTGCTGCCATAATTCTATTTGCTCAACTTGTCAGATTCAGCTAGGGCTTCTTGGAGGAGACCTCTTCATCTCTGCAGCACAGCTGGAGGAATAATACTCCTCTTCTTCCTCTTCTGTGATTGTCTCCACCTCCAGACTTTTCCTGTATGGATTTTATCAGTGATGGCAACTAGGAGACAGAGAGCTTGAAAAGCAGTCTAACTAGCTCCTAACTTATGATCACCTATATTTGAATGTTTGCCTTGTCCATGTACAAATGGGCAACAATATCATATCTCTAGGTATTTACTCCCCAATTAGCATTCCTGGGGAGTAAATACCTACAGAACCACTTATGGATATGTTGAAAGGCAGTGTTGAAGAGAAGAGTCAGGAGCTCTCAAATTTTAGTGTGCATTAGAATCATCTGTAAGATTAAAACACAGATTGCTGGCTTCCTCTAGCCCAAGAGTTTCTCATTCAATAGCCCTGGGGTGGGGCCTGAAGATTTATATTTCTAAGAAGATCCAGGGCTAAGCTGAGTTTGCTTGTCTGGGGACCACACTGAGAACCACTGCTTATTGTGGCTGGAGCTCAAACTTGGATGGACCACCTGTGTTTAAACTCCAGCTCCAGGACTTACCTGGTAATTTCTGGCAAGTTCCCGAATCTTCCAGTCCCTCAGACAAATGAGAACAATAACAGTATTTACCAAATAACAGTATTTGTTTTTAGGATTAAATAGGTTAATATAGGTGAAGTGCCTGGAACAGTGCCTGGGATATAGTGAGTGTTTAAAGACTATTATTTATCATGATGATGATGATGACAACGATAATTATGTAGCCTGTGAGGGTTATTGGTGCCTGGGAGGATATAGTTTCTCTCCATGATCAAATTCTTGTACCCATATATGGCATGGGGAGGGAAGACTGAGAGGGTGGAGTGAATTTAATCCTGATTCTGTTAGTCAGAGCCACAGAATTTTATAGCTGGAAGGGACCGCAGAGATGTTCTCATCCAGTTCAATTCATCTGAGAGGTGAGGCAACTGAAACCAGGGAGAGTATGTGACTTGCTTAAAGTCACATACCTAGTTAGTGCCAGAGCTGTAAGTAGACCCTCAGTTCCCCCTTTTAGTGTTCTTTTTACTGCATTAGGCGAACATGCATTTTCATGTAAAAATTCTGTTACAAATGGTTGTTAGAAACAGTTGCATGGACTTCTATGGCCTAACCTAGTACTGTTAGTCAGTCAACATTCATGAAAAATTTAGGTGGCAGGTGCCAGGCACTCTGCTAAAGTCTGACAGTCTATCAGGGAGGGATAAACAAGGTAGCTGCGGTGCCTGGCTTATGGAACACCAACATTTATATACGAAAAGTGTTTTGAAAGTTCGACATTTAAGAAAGAACTTCTGAACCATAAACTCCACATCGTAGCCAGAAGACACTAGGCAAGGAAGCTTCCTAAAACCTTTTCCCTAAGCAAGACTATCCTTACCCACAGCTCTTGCTGAGGGAGTGAAACAGGCAGCCATATTTAAGCCAGGTGACCTGTCTTTATACCTCCTCTTCTTCCCAGCTCCCTTATCATGGATGGAGACCTGACATATTCTGGGTCAGTCTCCAAAGGGTCTGTATAAGAGATCCAGAGGCTGAATGAGTAGGACAGCACTGAACACTGGGGCTGGATGACTGCCACACAGAGTCAGTCAGCCCTGCTGAAGCCAAGGGGAGGCCGGCAGAAGAAGCAGAGCCGAGCACCGAGACATATTGGGGCAGAGGAGTGGGAAAAGTCAGACTACAAGGCTTGGGGGGCAAGGAGAGGAGAGATGCACAGACAAACAGGAAGGCAGATTTCATTTCCCAGTTCCTATAAAGTATCCCAACACTCTTCATGATAAATCCCATTTTACTTGAATTTCTCTGAGTTGGTTTCTACTCCTTATGCCAATAAACTCAGATGATAACAGCTGCAGAAGGAACAAGACTTTCAGAACTTTGCTGAGTCTGAGTGCGTGGGACCAATCATGTATCAGGCTCTGTATTCAGCGCGGGAAGGCAGTTCCAAAGGCGATAAGGCACCATTAGAGATCTTAGAATCCACACAGAAGACTGCCAAGCGCCCAACAGCAACGAAAATAACATAAGGCCAATGAGATAAATGCTAGCAGGAAAGGAGGTATGGAGCAGAAAGGAGGAAACAATTACCGCACAGAAGAGGAGCAGGAGAGTTCCAGAGAATTCTTAGTCTGTTTTTCATTCCCAGTGAGCACTGTTCACTGCTCATTCTTGAGCTCCTCTAAAGAACTACAGCCTAGGACACATGTACCATCTTTCTAACTGGAAATCAGTGTCCCACTTAACTTGTTCACTTAAACTCATTTCAAATGTGTTTCTCCACAATGTCCTCATTCACAAAAATTAGGATTTCAAATTAAAAGTCACTCTCCCACTCAATTCTCTTAAAATTATACTTGAATAGATTTAGACTTAATCATTATGTCTTTAATTTTTGGTTGCTAAATATAAAAATATCCCAACATAAACAGTGTTATTCTTCTGGGAGATCAAATCGCCCTTGTGGACTTGGTCTTATCCATGAGTGTAACGTTTCTGTAATCATAATTATTTCCTAGATGCTGACTCTGTAAATGTCCTTGATTGAAAGAGATGAAAAGGGAAGTAGTATATTTAAGACAACATTTACTGTAGCAGCAATATTGGAGCCTAGTGATACAGGAGGAAAGAAATTCCACTATATATAAAAAGCAATAATTTAGGGACAATTTCCCCTTCAATAAGGTCCCCTCCACACTACTGAAAATTGAACAAAAAGCCCCTTTGTGTTCTCCAAATTAAAAAAAAAAATCAAGAGAGCTCCTAAAAGTTCAATTATTTTGAAAGCACATAGATGGTGACAGGAGATTTTTTGGGGAGTATTTATAAATCTAGATGAAATCTAGAAAAACAAGCCTTTAATATGTTGAATTAACATTTTCAAAATATTTAACTTATCAAGTATTTGGAAATTCCAAACTGTCTAAAAAATATTTTTAAAAATCTTTAGCAAAGCTTACCTCAAACTACCAGACTCTAGAGAATAAACATTTATTTTTGGTGACTAGAATTTCCAGTAGTCTGACCAGTATCAGTGACTGCTTGAGATCCGTTATTGACAATAAAAAATTGTCTATTACTACATAACATCATAAGTCATGTCATTTAGCAAACAGTAAAGGTCAAGAGCTGAGGAGCAATCTTTTCTGTTAATATAACACAACATTTTTCACATTCATTTTATATGAATGAACAATGTCTTCATTTCTTCATTGTTTTCCTGAACACTAATTTAGTGTTGTATTTTTTTGCTTGTGTCAATGAGTGTCAAAATATTGTTCTTTAAATACATGAAAGTATTTGCATAGAGCTTTATTACTGATCTTTAGATGTTAGCCAGGGGCAAAATAAAACAGAGAAGCTCCAGTTGAGAAATCTCACTAGCAATGAAAAGCAAGAGTCTTTAACATATTCTGTTTTTCTGCCAATTTTTTTTCCCAAGTACACAATGGTTTATTTACCCCACAACTGGTGAAATTAAAAGTAATGTCGAACACAATAAAACTACACTTCAACTACAGGACGCGAGGATTCCAGTTCCCTAAAAATGAAACAGAAAGTTTGCAAAGAAGAATACAAAAACCTTAAGAGGAAGTTGTAAGATCCTGACATGAATTAAAATACAATACCATATAAACCAATTACAGAAAAGCCAAGAGACACAGTGTATTTCAACAAGGAACTGAGAAACAGATGGATAACTTTTATTAAGTTATGCCTTTCTGCATCATCTCATCATTAAATGCTCAATTACCTGTAATGGTTTGCATTTATCTCAGTTATTAAGAAAAATAAAGCCACTACATTTTCGGTCTCTCCAAAGGTGAGGAGTCCACAACCAGTTATCTGATGGGTTTTCGATTCTGTTTTTTTCCCTCCCTAACACTAATTATCTTGCCATCATGGTACTGTGCTAAAAGACAAAATGCCCTTTCACAGAAGTACAGGCTCCAGCTGATGGGTTACTCACTACGAAACTGAAGGGCTGTACCCTGGTTGCGGTCAGGGAAGAGCAGTCCCAGAACTCGGTGCCAGGACAGGCTAGTAAAGGCCACGCTCGCACGGCGAGAAACCAGACCAGCCTTTCAAGTCAAGTGTTGGCTTGTAGACATATAAGTTAATCATCTATGAAATAACCACCACAATGTTCTTATTGATCACGAAGGGCTAATGACGCAACTCTTGGCCTGGAGAGGATCTGTGCTTCATTCTTTTAGTCTCCAGCTTTCAGAGAAAGAGAGCGCACTTTGGGAGTGGTGTTTACAAAAGACAGACACTAACTTCACGATTTGAACCATCCTAGGAAGATGTGCAACGTACCAGGTCTTCAAAATGGAAGGTACCAAGCCCCTCACATTCACATTCCTGTGACGCTTTTCCAAAGAACATGGTAGTGTTTCCATTTCATTGCACTTACGAAGAGTCAAATGGTATTTAGAAAACCTCAAACTGATAACGTTTCAAAACAAAAATTTAAATGTGTTCTCAGAAGTCTTTTTTCTTCACTGTGAGATACTAGGTAATATTGGGAATTTTGTTTTAAAAGCAATGTTACTAATTTAAAGAACAGCTGTTGAGCATTAAGAACCTGGTAATTTTAAAGGACTGAGATGTGTGCAAGCAGAATATTCTAGAGTATACTTTGACTGCTCTTGAAAATGAGCAAATCTTCAGTTCCCATTTCTACCAAATTCTTTATAAAATCATAGAGGGAAAAAAACTAAAGTGGGTGAGGGTGATTTGTGCCATTAGAGCTTTAGAACATGTTCTAGGATGTTGCAAACTACGGGCCACTGGGTCATCCACAGATGTGACAATAAACAAGTAGTCCTTTCCCTTTAGGCCAGCTCCATCATTCAGGGGATATCTTCTGGAATAAATCGCCTTGAAGAAAACTAAAAAAGAACAAACTCAGTACTAAATCTAGTGAGAAGACTATGTAATAAGTGGGCTGAAGAATCAGTGAATTAAGTCTTTAAGAGAGACATTCAGTAAAGCAATTCTCCAAGGGCATGGAGATAAATTCCCAGTGTCTCCCCACAAGTAAACCGGCTGCCAAGTGATAAATCCTCTAGTCCCAGTGCACTACCCTCATTATCTGGTTAGGCCTCCAGAAGCATGTGTCCACAGACATTAAAGAGCTTGGTCAGTGAGAGAATGAACATGCTTGGCTGTAATGACAGTTGCACAATTGTTCCTGCCTTTCTTTTTTCTTTCAAATAGATTGCCTATGTGTGACTGACTCCAGAACAAATAGGGATGGAAAAAAAAAAAATCAACCATTGTATTTCCAACAGTGAAATAGACTACAGGTTTACCCTAGAGGGAACATCCCAGCCATCCTGCTGGCATGATGACCTACAAAGCAATGAGAACCAGTCTGTCAGTTTGCATGACTCATTGTTGTCTCCAACTCAATATCAGACTGTTTTAAAACTTTGTTAGGACCATTGAGAAAAAAGGACAAGTATTGGATGTCTGCTAGTAATGGTGAACAGTGCCCCCCACCTGGAGGACACAGATGTCCTGCTCGCTTGGAGAAAACGGCGCCCCCTGCTGAAATTCCAATCTACTTTAGCTGAGACATCCGCTCTTCCCCAGCACCCCACCTGCCAGTCCTGGGGGGTCCGTAGAGGGGAACCAGGCATCACAGGCCTGCCGGCTTCTCATCTGACTTAGCTCCTCATAGTGCTACAGGAGGCAGAGGTTAAGACTGAAGGATAAAGAAAAAAAAAAAAAAGTCCTGTTTTTAAAAAAATGATTTTATTCACAGCAGTAAACAGTGCTGCAATCTTAGGCACTTTTTCTCTGAGCACCTGTGTACTTTCATACAAGATAGGAGGCAATTATTGAAAGCTGGGCCTGTGGTGTGAGACTGAATACAAAAACACACTCCGAATGCAGCTCCGCAGCTGGATGTGAGAGCTGACAGAACTGCAGGGGCAAGGGATGAAGGCCTTATATTTACTCATCTTTGCAAATCAAGTGTTTTTTTCCTTTTTATAGGAAAATAGGCAGTCATAAAGGACAGTCTTAATGTTATGTAGTGAAAAGAACTCGGACAGAAGTCCTAAGACTCTGGGCTTGTCACTTTAGGTAAGCCACTTATTTCTCTTTCAATGTTCTTACACAGGTTCCGGGATTTTAGGTATCCCATTAGATAATCTATTGAAAGCACTTTGTGATCTACTCTATGTTATTGCCATTACAAATGATAATATTATTGGAGAAAATTCCTGGGTTAATGCCTAAGAGATCAGTGTTCCATAACGATCACTGAGATATGATGTGATAATTCCATAGACTGTTATTATATTTAAAACACGGCATTTTTCAGTGCACTGATTCTTTTAAAAAATGTGTTTTAGAATGGAATCTGGGGTTTCAATATTTCCATTCTTAAGAATTTCTGATTCCTTGCCCAAAATAGGTCAGTTATATTCAAGTTCTGAAAGAGTACAAAAATCCTGGTCACTTACGTATTTGTCTTGTATGTGGGTTTCTGCTATTTCACGAAAGTGGATTTGTGTTACACAGGTAGATGTTTCAGAGGGGCTTTAAGTCTTCTTCTTTTTTTTTTTTTCCTGAATAGTTAACTTCATTAATTGTTGTTAGATAGTGTTCCTTTGTTTAAGTGTTCTTAAATAGTAAATAGTTCCTAAGTAGTAAAAACTTGTTGATTGAAGTTTCTTCAATGAAGAAAAACCAATTAGTAGAGCCTAAACTGAGGAGTGATCAGATTTAAATAAATGAAATCTTTAAAGAAACAAAATAAGACCTTTTGAAAGAGATCAGTTAACTGGAGATTGTGCTTTCTGGAACTGGATTCTAACTTAAGCATAATAATAGGTCTAATGCCATCTTCCATTCAACATCATTTCCCTAATTATCTTGGTCTAAGTATTTCCAAACTTTATTGTTTATTTTGGCATCAAGAGCTTCTACCTCCACTGGCTCTCTTCCTTGAGTGGGGGATGGTGTCAACATGAAGGTTAGGTGGGAACACAACACATTAACATGCAGCAAGAAGGCTGTGATCTGAAAAATTCCTCCTATCGGATAAAAGGGCACTAGAGAAGAGTGAATTAAAGGATGGATGAAGGCAGAACCTCCATGAAAAGCTTCCTTGGCCCCTAGTTTCAACGAAAATCATCAGAAGAGCTTCCTAATCTTTCTGACAAAAGAACGTTCATGTCATCGTCTTATTTTACAGATGGAGAAACTGAGACATGCTGGGGGGAATGACCTGCAAAGGGGTCACGCGGCAGCAGAATGAGGAACAGAAGGCAGATTTCCTGATCTCTGTGCCAGTTTTCCACCCAATCCACCCCATCTAAATGAAACGGCAGAAGCTTAGTTTTGATAAGCAGTTCCATGAAAACACGTCCTGTGCCAGATCCTCTCCAGTGCCCAAGACACTCCCCGATGGTGGGTTAAGGCTTGAGGCCCTTTAACTCTTTCAGCACACCCTGGCTTACGACAGGGGTGGGGGAGGTGGTAGGCATTTCCAAAGACCCAACAGGGGACCCGCCTCCCTTACCCAACTTTCAGCCTTAACACCAAGGGAGCCTTCAGCCTGGGTTCTTTAAATATCCCCAAATCCCCTTATTAATAACTCTACTTCAGATAATAAGGGCAAGTGTCCTCAGACTGGCCCCACAGACTGACAGACTGCACTTTCAGAAATCTGGAGAGGTAAAATGGAAGGGGGATTATTAGAACGATTCTTATCTTTACAAAGAGACTCTCTGCAGGGTCTGCTGTACACAATACTCCCTCAGTGCCTCAACATGTTTGAGTCGATGATAAATTATTATTATGATTTTTTTTGACAGATAAAGTAAGGAAATTAGGAAACCTATGCTAATGTGTGTTGAATCACTGGAAACCGAACAGTGGCAAAGATCACAGAGCCTTGGAGAGTTGGCAGGTTCGTTTGGGTATTAGAGATACGAAAACGGGTTAAACAAGGTACTGCAGGTGGCTAGAGACAGGCTAGAGACAGGTTGACCTTCCAGGACAACTCTCTTTTTAGGTCACCATGTAGAAGATAAAAGCATTTAGAATCACATTGTGAACCAGTGAGGAAATGACTATTTTTCTATATCAGCATTTATCCAAAAATAAGGAATAATTTTCCAAAAATTAGGGGAATAACAAAATATTTTACTTTGAAAATCATTTCTCTTTTTTGACAGGGCACTGGAAAAGGGGTCTAAGACAGGGTCCCCAACTCCAATGCCTTTAAGGCCCCCTAGTTGGGTTCACCCCTGGTATTCCAGACAATATTGCCTTCCTTCCAGAAGAGACAAAACTTCACTCCAGCAGACAGTTCCCATAAAGGGATGTAGAACCAGTCTTGCCAGATCTTCTGGTTACGTAAAAGAAGTTGCAAATCTGAAATGCTAAAAACTGAGAGTTATGCTAAAAAAAATAAAACCTCTCAAATTCTGTTAGCTTAAAAAACTTAATACATTACCTGGACTAAGCAAGGCATACCAGTGAAGCCAGATATGAGGTCTGCCTGTTTAGTAATCTGGCCTACAGGAGTATCCCAATAAGGTTGTTGTGTTGTTGGTTTTTTTAATCTTCCTTCTCCCTTTCTCTCTCCCCCCGCCCCTCTCTTTCCTGGAATCTGACTTGAGTGTAAAATCGAGCAAGGATCTCCAATCCTTCTTCTAACACTATTACTGCAGGGCACACTGAACTTTATTCGATTTATTAGAAAATAAAACTATATCAGAAAATAAGCTATAAGATGTAGCTTCTTAGTTTGTTTATAATACAGATACCACATTTAAGAATATTCTTTGTTTTCCTACTTTTCTGAAATTCTTCATATAGGAAATATAAACCACAAAGAGAATATAATTTAAAACCGAAAATAAATTTTCCAATCCTCCTTCACCCAAATTTCATTAAATGCACAAGAGAAAACATCCTTTGTAAAATAGTTAATATAATTACAAAATAATCAGTTGCAGAGGTCCTATATAAGAAAACAACAACAACCCTTAAATTAAACTGCATCCATCAAAAATCAGGGAACTCAGTAATTTCAGAAATAAATATACCAGCTTATCTAAAGTAAATTTGGGGTTAAGAAAAAAGAAAAAAAAAAAGAGCCAAGCAAAATTCAGCTCTAGTTCCATCTCCTGCTCCGTCCACCTTTTTGAATGTACTTCAGATAACAACAAATGACAAAGACAGAGAGTACTATTGCTAGACCTCCCCTGAATTCTTCTTGGAGCTGCCACCTCTCCCAGTCCCCAGACTGACCTCTGAATCAAGCCAGATGGGATTGAGAGAGATGTCAAGTAAGTGCTGAAAAGGTGACTTGAGTATCTGGCAGCTGAGTCTGGAGTGAGTTTCTCTGCAAATTCTCTGGGGGCTGCTGCTTTCCAATTTCTCAGGAATGTTTAATTCTCCTCGTCCCTTCACTGAATCTCTCTCTGGAGAGGTCAGGGAAGCCTGTGACATCCCCGGAGGGCACTGCCTGACTAAATTAGCATGAGATAACTTTGGACTCTCTTCCAAACATGAAAATACAAGGGAGAGAATTTCATTAAAAGCAGAAGACTAGGTGATCCAAGTTAATCCCAGCTCTAAGCTGGTGTAGAAATGCTCAGTGTTTATGTTTGACTCTCTGCTCTGTGACAGAGTTCACCAACTATAATGCCAGCGATGCTAAGTGTCCAACTTGACCCCGGCTGACCAAGGTCTTAGTTTCATAATGAAGGTAAAATGTGGGTTTGCTGGTGTTAAAATGAATATTTAGCCTGTTTACAGATTACTATATGAAGCAGTAAGATCCCAAGGTCAAAAATAAACATTTCAGTACTTTGGTCTTTAAATATCTTTAAATTAGGAAACGGGAAACTTTAATAGGTAACATGAGTCATTAACCATATGTAGGTGTGTAAACATAGGAATATCTAATGTCAATTCAGTAAGGCATATAATGTCATGGGACATGTTTTCTATTATGTCTACAAATATTTGAAAGAAGATATTGTAAATATTTAGAATGATAGTATAATTAATAATATCTGTCCAAAAAGTGCAAGGATAATCATTTTATCATTTGTTTCTAAAAATTTAATTAAGAGAGTAGCTCTAAAAAGAGGTATCAGTGCAGCTATCTGTGAAATAGGACCAATACACTATTAAAGAATTCAGAATTGGATACGTTATCTTGGAGCTCTTCTGCTTCAACCAAGGAAGTACTAACTTTGCTAATTCTTTGATGAATAAATGTTTCTTGTTAGCTACTACACCATCATGTTATTGTTACACTTTGGTTTAAAAAATCTTTTGTGTCTTTTGAATATTCATAATTTATTCATGTATTGACACTTTGCAGGCTAAAAGTGAGGCTGTACACTTTTCAACCTTTTCTGCAAACACTTTTAGAGATTTTTAACTTTGGATTCCTTTGAATATTCCTTGATCATTGTAAGAGATAAAAGGTCTAGAATAATATTGCCCTTGATGAGGGCTTACTCTGCCCGATTATACTACTTTCTACTACAGACAGGAAAGTACTCAGTGATAAAAAGTATATTGTACTTTACATTAGGTTATCTACTGCTATAGTTTGTCCCTAGGAAAGTCCTCTGTTTTGACCTAGTGATTCTGTGCAATATGCTCCCAATTGTTTCACTAAAGCCCCACAACAATGACTGATGCTAACTGAATACACAGCGTATGATGGCCAGTGCATCTTGTATTTATGGAGATAAAGAGGAAATGGACTCTACCCCTAAGAAACACCGTTAGTAACAGAAGGTATGTAATGTCTTGTGAGTAAATAATGTTCTTGAGTGTCAAAATTTGGCTTAGGAAACTCTCTCAAAGCAGGAGGGTATTTTTTCTTTTTTTTTTTTTTAGCTTGTCTTTAGTCACTTCTTAGCTGAAGTACCAAGTTGTATGAATATAGGAAACAGGGATGGAATTGACTGGCATACTCCCTGCCCTGTTTTTAATCCACCATGGGCATTTTCAAGATGGCTGGTATGACTCAGTAAAATCCGTGGCCATATTAGGAAATAGGAAGACTGAAGCCCAAGCTTCAACCTCATTTGTTTTAGGCTGTAACAAACCAAACTCAATTAGCTCAGACATAAAATGTTGACAACCTTTAAGTCATACTGAGATTAAATCTAACTTTCTGGTGATTTTGATCTTTGGTTACAAATGCTAAATAAAATCTTAAGTTATCTTGTGGCTATCTGTTTAATTTTTTAAAGCAGTAATTATTAATATGACTCATTATCTGGGTCATGAAATCCTTTGAGAACTGAAAAATAAGATGGATTCTTTCTTCACTGAAAAACATGCGGATGTGTGAGCCTATACATGAGCATATTTTGCCTAAGCTTTTAAGAGATTCACAGATTTCCCCTAAAGACCATCTCTGGATCCTAAGTTAGAAAACACTCCTATTTTCACTGATTGTTCCCTCATTCATGCTTCCACCTAGTACACATTTACTGAAGGTCAGGTTTAAGGCACTGCACTGAAAACTGTGTGGGACACAAAGAAATTTAGCACAGAATTCTTGCAGTGGAAAATAGGACCATGAACCAGAGATGGAATGAAACTGTAGACATTGTCAATACAACGGCTCAAAAGCATTCCTAGGATGGCAGTTTCCTCATTTGTGATTTGGAGTCCTATGACAGTGACCCCCAGCACTGGGTGTGAGACAAGAGGAGTGAACAGTGCTTTCTTTGTAAATGGTAAACCACTGTGCAAATGTTAGTTGTTGGTTTTATGAAGTCAAACTTGCCTTCCTGTTCTGAGAGCCAACCACTGAGTAGTAAAGCAAAAACTTATACCAGGAAGTAGAAGTGAAGAGGAGGACAATTCATCAGAAGGATCCATAATGGTCTTCTTAACGAGGGCAGGTCATTTAACCAAAAGCATCCAGTCAACCATTTTGAAAGGATTTTTAAAATGACGATTCTTTACAAAATAAAGCTGCCAACACAATCAAGAAGCATCTGTTAGAGTGTCCTGGAGCAGAAGGCTCAGCCTTACTTCGTGCAGCCTTCATTTGGTTCATAAGATACACAGATTAGATAAATTAAACCAAAATTAAACAAATATAATAAGTTAAAGGTGCATAAGACATTGTCACTTTTGAAATTCACTGATTTCTCATACCTTATATGCCTAAACACCCTCATCTCCTCTGGCACCCAAAAGTATTCTTTTGGAGCTAAGATACCTAAGCTTGAAAATATGATTAACCTGGAGCATATCAGCTGCAAGACAGTCAAACAAATCAAAATCAGTTTCAACTGCATCCTGCTGAGGATAGCTTTGATGGTGGCTTCTTTTGTCTCACCTTCCTCCTAACTTAGCGTGCAGAGAGAAATCGTGAGGAAAGCCTGGGCATTGGACAGGCCCTAGTTAGAACCTCAGCTCTGTTAGTTAATATCTAGGAGGCTGGGCAATTCACTTCAACTGTAAAATAAGGGTAACAATACCTCTAATGCAGGCTTTAAAAAAGATAAATTGGCAAATGAGTTTAAGTGCTTATAACAATGGCCGGTACATAGTAGTAGATCAATAAAATGGCCACTATCACTAATTGGCACAGTTATAACCCTACAGTTATATAGCACTACGTGCTACAGTTTGTAAAACTAGTTTTAGTTTGTAAAACACCCTCATAATATGCCATTTGATCCTCACAACAAACCTGGAATTAAATAAGGAGGCATTACTGTTTCTTTTTTACCCATGAGAAAACCATGGATAAGAGCTGTTAACTGATTTGCAAAGTCCAATAGTGTAGAAGTAAGAAGTGGTCCAATTGAAAACTGACAGTTTTATAACATCTGATATGTCCAGCCAGGAGAACATTGTAGGTCACCAGCATCTATTGGTACAGTATGATATTTGAGCCGAACTCTATTACTATTATAAATATTCAACAGACTGTAAAAGAGAGGAACTATCTGGGAAGTGTGAACAAATAATATGGAGACAATCAGTCTCAAAAGAAACTTAAGAGTGAAGGAAAGAAAAGGGAGATCAGCAAAGAGGTTTTTGCTGGCTTCCAAGAGCAACAGAAAGAACAGCCTTGCAAGCAGAAACCTGCACTTACTGAGGTTTACATTTTGATGGACTAGAAGAATGATATTTATGAAAACAGGACAACTATGTGTCGAAGTACACACTGCCCTTTTGTAATCTCCAGAATCTCATGCTATTTTCAGTTACTGCTACAAGGAAAATAAACGAGAAGGAGACAATGAATTGAAGACCAAAATCAAAACCCAATGCATGTTCTCTTGCTCTCTCTTAAATTCCTGAGGATGGGACAAGGAAGGAATAGCATAAGGAAAAAGGGAGACATGTTTCTCATAATTGGGAAGCACCGGTATAGTTCATCCTTGAACAATGCAGGGGTTAGGGGTGCTGACCAACTATGCAGGTGAAAATCTGCATGTAACTTTTGACTCCCCAAAAAGTTAATTATGAATATCCTATTGTCCAGCTGAAACCTTACTGATAACATTAACAATTTACATATATTCTCTATGTTATATGTATTATACATGGTATTCTTATAATAAAGTAGGCTAAGGAAAATGTTAAGAAAAGCACAAGGAAAATACATTTACAGCATGGTATTGTATCGGAAAAAGGTCCGTGTGTTAGTGGACACACACAGTTCAAATCTGTGTTGCTTCAGGGTCAAGTGTACTTATTTGCACTAAGCCATTTCATGAAAGGGTTCTGGGTGTCCCAGGAGCACAATAATTAGAGCTGTACGAATGAGAAAAGAGGGCTGCCACTTGCACAGGCATGGGTGGCATCAGAGGAAAATCTGAATGTCCATGGCATGACCGCTTCACAGCATGGGCAACAGAAGAGAGCAATTCACTTTGAATGAGGTCAGCTATCGGCTAAGAACTCACAGGAAGCAATTCTAACTGCTGCTGGATGGACTGGCTCAGTTTTCAATTAGTAATGTCTAGCTAACATAGGAGTTCTACTAGATCAATTCCTCTTGAGAGACTGTGTAGAAGAAACTCTATTGAAGGAGTCATATCTTATTCCAAGAATGAGTTAATCAAGACTTAGGTCTCCTTGGAAACGATGGAAGAGATTTTAACATAAAAGGGTGCAGCTTGTTTTAAAAAAAAAATATCAAGTCCATTAACAGTTTATGAGTATCTTTGAGTTCAAATATTTATTATTGGGGTCAAAAGTTCAAACCACTATACATGATACATTTTTGAAAGATAGATTAGATTGAATTTTTGAATAGTAGCTCAAGCTCCAAGTACAGAAATGACTACAACTATTTAAAATCAACAACAGAATAACATATAAAAATTAAAGAAAGTCGTGAAAGAGGAAGGCCATGACCATTGCTTTTTTTTGCAAAATTCCCAAAGAGCACTGAATATGCTGGCAAAAAGGCTTTATTAATAAATGAATTAAAAACATAAGAATTTTATTTCCCTCATCTCTCCTCTTAGGTACATCATTAATATAAATATAGCTGTAGAATAAAGGACAGTATATTATCTGGTGTGGAGAGATATACTGTCTTCTTAATTCACTTGTGCCTCATCACTCCTGTGTCACAGGGTTTAGCCTCCCCCTCTTGTGGAAAGAACATCCTTGTACAGCATCTATCATGTGGCCTTTCTGCATACATGGAGGATACACAGAGTAATGAGTTGATATGAGATATGGAGTAGATCCCACAAGTAAGAGAGGCAGGCTCTCCAATGAATTATGAGGGTTATTCCTTCACAGCTGCAGATAGTTTTCATATTTTCTAAAACAAAACATGATGCAATCTCTCACTAGGCTATTAAAGTGGATTAGGGCCCATCAGCATCCCCAAATGATGACTGTGTGTAAATGTGCAGACACAGACAAACACAGGCATAAACACACACTCTTTCTGTCCCACCAAAAAATTGAGGAAAGATGTTTCAAGCTATGGCTCACATTGAAAACATGTGTGTGCAAGTTATAGTTCAGAAAAGCATGGTAACTCATGTTAGGGTAGAAATTATTCGGTCCAGACAAAAAAAGGAATAGTTCCCAAAGTTTTCTTTTGTGTTTATAAACAAATTTTCATATTTAATTACTGCAGTAATCCTTACCAGCCACTCTGATTGAATTACAGACATATATAACTAGAGTATCACAAGACCTCCGATGACCTTAGATTAAGAAAAAGAAACTGAGCTTCAGAGTGTTGAGGGTGAAGCCAGGACTAAGGAGAAATTTCTTTTGGACTCAGCATATAATTGTGTATTCCAGGGGTAAGGGTAGGGGAGGGTACTGGGATTTCCTAGATGAGGCCTCTTGATGGCCCCTTGTCTTTGACTTCCTTCAAAGGAACATCTCTTTTAGAGAAAACCACTTAATTGAAACCCATAACACCTAAAGTGATTATTAAAAATAAATAAATAAAATTCAGGGATCCAGAAATGAGGAGAAATACCAAGTCTTCAAGAGAAGAGCTGAATTCTGCTAACGAGCTAATGCCCTCGATGAAAGCCCTCGAGTTTGACAGGCAATTGCACTAAGACCCACTGAGATCTCATGGCTCATCTCTGTGTTTCCATTTTCTTCAGTCACAACAATGGTCTTGTGTCTATTTGTAGAGACTATGGAGATATCTGAAGGGGAGAGACTACATAAATATTAATTATGACAATCACTACCATTTCATAGTGTGGCTGCAAGCTCAGAAGACACTTTTGTATGCATTAGAAAAAGGTGCTTGGTCCTTTTATTCAGTAGACAAATTTTATTAATATGTTGATCATTATAATGCGAAGCTCTACTGCAACCTGCTAGAAAATTATCTTAATGAGTATGCAGATCAAAGCAGTCTATAAGAATGGCCCCCATACTACACATGATGGACCTGAACCCACTATACTTTGAAGCTTCCCTGATCTTATGTTTAGCAGGGCCAAAACACATCCATCTTTGAAGCCTGCATATGGAGAGAAATTCACGGACCAGACTGATGCCCTGCTCCAGAAATCCAGGGATGGGAGGAGGCAGAGTCTTGTCAAATATTCTCTCTATTGCCATGAAGTGAGATAAAGGTGACTGGCCAATTTTCCCCCCCTGGAAATCTGCATTGCTTACAACTCAAAATGTTATTCTCCAGAATACAGAGAAATTATCTTATAATTAAAAAAAAAAAATGAGTGATAGGTGGTTTCTTGTAAGTGTCGGGTGTTTTTTTCCTTAACTTTTCTAAAATGGATGTTTCTTCTTCTCTGTCTTTATAATGAAAAGAAAAGTTTGTTTTTAAGACATAAAAAATGGGCCCCAAGAGGTGTGTGGGGGTTTATGGCTAGTATTCTAGTATTCTACTGAGCAGTCTACTGCATGTTTTGTCACCCCCCTTTACTAAGTGTGGATAGGCATTTGCATTGCCACAATCCTGGAATCATGTGGGCAGCCAGAGAAGTAAATCTGTTAGGTTCAGAGACTCAGTACCTCCATCAGCCTCTGCACTGAAAACCATGCATAATCTGGAATTGACAACACAATGTGATTAAGAAGATACTCTCTTTTCTTAACCAGTCATGGGAGGACAGTCAATAAATACCATTTCTCTATTTCTTTTGAGTCTGGAGTCATGGGAGAGCTATTGCCTTTCTTTTGAACTGATTATGTTAAACTACATAGATTTCTATTTAAAATCTAAGGTATTTCTGTTGTTACAAAGCGTTACATCCACACAGCATTGGGGGAATCTTAGATCTTTGATACAGAAAGAATAATTTGTGGCTTAGCAGGAACTGGCATCACCTGAGAGTCAATTATACCGAACCTCAGTTTCAACCCTTGACTTACTGGATTGAAACCCACATTTAACGAAATTTCCAAAGCATGCTTTAGCTCTTTTCTATCTGGGCACTTAACGTCCTATCCCAGAGAGCCCGTTAACACAGGAATTCATCAAATATAAGGGTGAAGACTGACTCTTCTCCATCAACATCGGCAAAGTCCTGGGGGAAATGGCGAGGTTTATCAACCAAGGAAGTAACAACATGGGACATCCGTAGGTAGCCATTGGACAAAGGGTCACAGATGATAGGTGTCAGACAGTCACTCATGTGAAAACAAATGGTGTAGACACAAATTCTAGTCACCTCACTCTGGATAATCAGGCATAATGGTAATAAAGCCCACAACTGCCTTCCATGTGCCAGGCACCGTATAGGCACTTCACGTACGCCCCAATCCTCGCAGCGCCTTTTTTTTTTTTTTTTTAAGATTTTATATATTTATTTGTGTGTGTGTGAGAGAGAGAGAGAGTGAAAGAGCGAGCACAGGCAGGCAAAGGCAGAGGGAGAAGCAGGCTCCCTTGCTGAGCAAGGAGCCCGATGTGGGACTCAATCCCAGGATGCTGGAATCATGACCTGAGCCAAAGGGAGCTGCTTAACCAACTGAGCCCCCCAGGCATCCCCTCGCACCACCTTCTAATTAGGGTGTGTTGCTCCTCCTTGGTGGCAGAAGAAATGGAGGTTAGATGTATCATTGTGCTCACCTCATACAACTCCTAATTAGCCTGGGACTTGGTCTACATCTGCCTGCTTCAAAGGTGATGATCTTTTTCACTACTCTAAACTGCTTCCTTAAAGTTCAGGGGAGATGTGTGAAACTTAAAAAAAATTTTTTTTGATGTGGCAAGTCTAATAAGAAAAAGAAGCCTGTTTGCATTTTTATATTTTGATGTAGCTCAAAACAATGTAGTTCAAATGTACTGCTGAAGGCTGAGTCATCTTGTTTTGAGAAATTTTAAAAATAGATATAGACATACATACACATACATACATGTATGAACTCACACACACCTATGCACACATACATGTTGTGTACCCAAACATGCACACACATATATCTACCTATAAATATACACACGCACACACACACAGTCTGCACCATCCGTGCGGCCTGGCTCTGACGGTGGGTGTTACACCATCAGTCTTATAAGAGTTTGCTAAAATCACAGTAACAATATTTCTAGGAAAAAGAGCAATGTTGAGCAAGTCTCTGCTCCTGAAATGCAATCGCACGCAGTCCGCAGCCATGTGTAGAGGATAGAACTGGAGTTTAATTAGATGTTTTTTTGGATGAAATTCACATTTGTAGAACACATTTTCTTTGGTGGGTGAGGAAGGGACAACACAAAGGTATAAAATGCCTTCCTCATTTTAAAACACAAACTGCTCTCTTCAGACTACTCACCGTGAATAATGAGCCAGGGAATTAAAAGCTTTAAACCTGTTAAAGAAGCAATATTAAGTTTGGTATAAATATAGCTGAAATAATCCAGGCAGTTTTATGACCTTACACCCCAAATAAAGGTGAAATGCTGAATTCTTTCCCTAGAAATAGTGGTAAACACAGCTAACAGATGGAAGAGCTGAATGGAAATTTCAATAAAGAAGGCCACAAAGAAGCATTTGTAAGCTCAGGGGTGCACGCTTTAAAAAAAGAAGCTGAAAAATGGAACTTTGTTTTATTTTGATAGAGTGCCAAAACAGTACTGCATTCCTTAAAGAGCTGAATAAAGGATCGAGTTAGACTGGCCTTCTCAACACCTCTCGAAAAGCCCCCTTGGGTCTCATTTTGCTGGGATGACTATTTATATGACAGGTAAGGGAATAATTTTGCTGGATTCAGTTACACTTGGGCCCCTGTGACCCCTAGGTCAAAAGAGCAAAGGCAAAAGTGACAATGTAGATAATTGCCTGTTTAGGATAATGGAATACTGATTGAAGTCAATGATTATAACACCTGAAAGATAAATGAGCTGATGTGAAAGGTTCAGTGGAGATAGCAGACAAGTGGAACAGCAGGCCCTGCACCAGGATTGGCCGCAGAGCTGTGGAATTCAAGGGGAGGGGCAAGTTTCCTGACCTGGAACTCACTCCAGCCTGCAGTGTTCCAACATCTAAAATGGGTTAGTTTGTAAAACATGCCATAAAACAGAAATTTAGCCCAATGCCCCAAACTGCAGGATTAGAGCAACATTAGTTAACGTGGCCCTCCATTAATTTTCACTGTAACCTCTGAAGGCCTTGATTTGCCCCAAATCCATTATTTTTGTCTGTCACTGGAGGGAACTTTCCCTTCCTGCCAGCCAGGAAAAAGCCTGCTGACGTTTGCAGTTCAGACCTCAAAGCGCGTCGACAGCAGCGGCCTGACCAGTGTGGGCCAGCGCTGTACCAGCTCCACCGTCAGAACTTGGCCCCTTGGATTTTTTCTTTCTTCTTCTTCTTCTTTTTCTTCTTCTTCTTCTTCTTTTTTTCCCTTTAAGGCAGAAGTATGCCTGAAAATGGTTTTCCAACTTCAACACCCCCGCTGCCCTCCCAGTTCAGGTTTCTTGTT
This sequence comes from Mustela nigripes, assembly GCF_022355385.1. Lineage (NCBI taxonomy): Eukaryota > Metazoa > Chordata > Mammalia > Carnivora > Mustelidae > Mustela > Mustela nigripes. Next base: position 2,125,403 of record NC_081561.1, read on the forward strand.
GCTGTGGCTGCTCCTTCCAAGGGCTTGTCCCGTCACCTTGCAGGAGCTGCCATGCCCTCCCAGGTGGCTCGCTAGATCAGTCTTGGCTACGGTCTCAGGCAAAAAAAAGAAAAACAACAACAACAACAAAAACCTCCACTCTGTTTACAGGTTAGGCCGGAGGTGGGTTACCATACTCCACAGGCCTCCACTGGGTGTGGGGTGGCCCTTCTCAGGCAGGTCACTCTTGCAGTCAATGCTGGGCACTTTTCTGTCCCTGATCCAAAATGCCTCTTGCTGGGAAACTTCAAAGACAGGCCTCTCTCATTCCTCTCAGTGCTCCCCTCTGACCTCTAGGCCCAGGTCTGTCCCTTCTGACATAGGCCCAATGACAGTCTCTTAATCAATGCTTTTGGAGCTGAATATATTCCCTTTGCTTCCAGATGAATTCACTGAGGCCCAAAGCCATATATCTAGTGAGTTATCAGCCTGGAATTCTACCCAGGCTTTCTTCCTCCAAATCCTCTTCAAAAGCGACCAAAGAACCATGAGTGACTTGAGAAGCTTCTAGAGATTATGACTGTAGAAGGAAACTTTTGACCCAGCCTCTGATTTTCCAGGGAAAGACCGTGCATCTGACCCCTGTGGAGACATCCGTCTTCTTCTTGATGAGTACATGTCTGTGTAAATAGGAATGTCCTTTGACAGGAAATGTCCTGAAAATGCTCTTTTGTTGCTCTCCCCGCTGCCCTGAAGAACAGTACGTAAGCAGCTGGAAAGCAGAATTCAATATTGTGTACTAATCAGTCCCTCTAATCGATAGAGGTCAAAGAAAAAAGCCACTGATCAATCCACTTTCTTCCTTCATTTGTTGAGGGTCATGGATGAATGGAACAAAGCGTCCGTCTCTACTTGCTCGGGACTCTGAGAGGGAGCCCACTCCTAGCTGCAGGATCAGGTACGCGATAGTGAACAATAGGCACAAGCAGGCAATTATGGAACCGGTGGCCGGAATCACCGATTCCTCAGTCCTGCCTCCATTGGTGAGTCCCGTTCTGAGTTTAGTCTTTTGAGGACACCCCCTGCCACAGAGATTCCTCAGGCCACATGCAACTAACCATGCTTTCTGAAGAGCTGGTGAGGGACTCCAAGTATAAAAAGAGAAACATATTTAATACAGGCTGTCCGCCTGCAGCCTATTGCTCACAGATAGGAAAAAGAAAAATACATTTTGGTAACTGCATTTGAGGATATAGGCCCAAAAGTTTTATTTCTAAATAACTATTTCTCATCTTTTGGGCAAATCACTTACTTCTCTAAGCCCCCTTTGCACAATGAAGGAGATAATAGCAGTAGCACAGTGGACTAAATCATAGTTCTAAGCATGGTGGGAGACCCATGGAATATATTCCATAAATGGAAATAATAACCATTCTTTGAATAGCTTGCACTGTGGCTGAGGTGGCCCTGAGGCTTCCTGAGGGTTGTCCCCACTGGCCTGTGAGAGGGGAGGGACAGAAAGGTCTGCACACCTATGTGTCAAAGCTCCCTGAGTAGTCCCTCCATGGCATGGGGAGCCTGTGACCATCAGGCAAATACTACCTTCTTTTCCTCCCTGTTCCCCAGCCTGTGGGGCTGTATGTCCTGGTTAGGGGGGCCTCTCCACTGGCCTGCCTGGGAAGAGCTGGGGATGCCGGGCCACCAGGCCCATGGAGTCAGGAGCTTCTCTGCTCTGCCCATTTGCTCTTCCAGGAGGAGCAATACTGTCCAGCTCTCTGTCACTTCTCAAGCCACACATCTCATTCCTGTCACAACAGTAGCTCTAGTGTCTTTTGGGATGTGACTTAGAGAAAGACCCTGCTGTCCTGCTTTCCATTATTATACTTGAAGGTGATTTTTCTTTTTAACCAGAGAGACTGAATTGTAACCAGAGATTTACAAGTGCAAAGTCCATGGAGAGCTGTGACCTGTAGTAGGCCCGTGATGCAGCATCATCTCACCACATCATTTTTTTCACGTATAAATTTAAAACTATCATGTCAAAGAACCCAACTCTAAATTTTAAAAACTAGAGCCAGATTTTTCTTTTTCCATCATATCCCATGACACACACAATTTGAGTTTGAAGAATGACTTGCAGGAAGTAAATTTCTTTCTGCAACTGTTGCAACTGTTGAAGTCAGATGAAAACCCACCTGTGCTATATGATCGCCAAGGTCATAGGCACTGACTTATGTGGGAAGTCCCTGATCTGTGAAGATGCAGAAATCACTGGAGGCCCATGACAAAAAGCCAGTTAGAGAAAGCTCTTTGCTAACTAAGCAACAGTGAGAAAATGGCATTTGTTTAAGAGATCTGAAGCCAGACCTCCCCAAAGGAAGGCCCTGCCTTCCTGGTCCTCCAGGGGTCCCTGCTGCTGACTCGGGTCCCTGGTGAGGGACAGAAGCCATGAGGGAGCTCTATTCCTGCTACTGACTTATTGCTCATTCTCTCTCTGGTGTGGGTTTCTGATACTGTGTTTCTCTGAGCTGTGGCATGGGCTCCTAGCCCTTTGCTGCTGGAGCTGACTCTGGAGCCTTCTGACTACTTCCTTGATGGCCTCACTCCGAATTAGCCTCAGGTGTGGTTTAGCTTCCAAGTGTGAAGGTCAAGCTCTTTGGTCTGGTTCCCTCTGCTGTCCTCTGCCATCTTTATTCCCAGGCTGGGCCACCTTGCATGAGGACAGTGGCAGCTCTACCATGTGGACTTGAACCTTACTGCATTGTCAGTTTGGAGAATAATGTCCCACTGTGAATATCCTCTGGAATGAACCCCGCTGATCATAACTTCCTTTCCTTTCAACTTGGTACTGAAAGATGAGTCACCAGGTTCCAATATTCTTAATGGTTGTGGAGCCTTTTATAATTTTATAGTATTGTAGGAATAATAAATTAGAAGTAGCACAATCCTCCCAAACCAACCCCTTTCCCCTTTTGGCAAAAGCTGATTTTCAGAGAATCCCAGCTGTCCTGAAATATTGATGAGCAGGGGTAACATGGGCTAACTTCAAACACAAACCCCTGTCCCACCCTCACAGCCAAGTTCAACAGACTGCACAGCAACAGGCTGTTGTGCTTGGATCAAAAGGATCTGAGAGTCTGGAGGCAGGCTTGAAATATAACTGATTTTATTACGAGTAAAATTAATTCAATGGAATTCTATTGAAACTGCATGGGGGGAAGAGAATTTGGCCTGGTTTAGTCCAGACTCACAGAATTTGGTCCAATTCTTTCATTTATTTCCTTACTCCAGCTTAGCCCCAAAGAAATTCCTAGCAAAAGACCTAGTTACATGTACTTAAAACAAAACATTCAAAACAACCCACCCAAATCTAGGTGTGTTCTGAGAGTCACTGTTTCTAGATACACATAACCAAACACAAGAATCTTCAATTCAAACTTTGTGAGCTTTCATTTTTCTTAGTTACCTTGAATAAGGACAATGAGATAACTTAAAAAGATCTCACCAGAGGCCACAAAATGCTCCAAAATTTATCTTCTAATAGTATCATTTTAGTCCAAGCCTTAAGATAACTTTGTTAGGACCAATAAAAACCTGAACTTAGAAAAAAAACAAAAACCTGAATTTAGAGCAACTGGGACCATCATCAAATGCACCGAAGGATCAATGCTCTATACTAAGGGCTTTGGATAAAAATCCTCATAGCTAAATATCTCATTTAAAAAAAAAAAAGGATTTTATTTATTTATTTTTTAGAGAGAAAGAGAGAGAGCACAAGTAAGCAGAGTGGCAGGCAGAAGCAGAGAGAGAAGCAGGCTCCCCGCTGAGCAAGGAGCCCAATGCAGGACTTGATCTTGGGACCCCAGGATTATGATCTGAGCCGAAGGCAGCCACTTAACCAACTGAGCCACCCAGGCGTTCTTAAATATCTCATTCTTAAAACTTACTGATTTTAACTCAGTCTTGGCAAAGAGAAATATTAGGAATTGCAAGGAAGGCATGAGTAAGGGTTAAATGGTAATATACCTAAGTGCCTACAATGTACCAGGCACAAAGTACAGCCATGTTTTAAGTTGGCTAATTCTCAGAACAACACTGAGAAGGAGGCACAACTATTTCCCAGTCCAGAACCAAGGATCAGAGAGATTCAAAGAGTGGCTTGACTAGAGAAAAACTGGGAACTTAATAACACAACTCAAATCATGTTATTAGCTCAAACACTCCTGACATCCCTTCTTTTGGAAAGTCCTATTGGATGGGGTGCTGACACATGGGTATAGTCTTCTTGGACTTTGATATTTTAACTGTGTGCTTGTGTGTTCCCCACAAAATGATTCATGTCCCAAGGGTGCTTCTGTTACCACTGTATCCCTGGGACCTGACTTAATAAGTGTCAGATGAATCTTAAAATATTGCTCAGAATCCACACATCCAAAGAATCCAAAGGAGGGGCATAGTTCTCAGTCTTTGAAATATAAATTCTTAATAAACTTGTGAACTGAAATAATAAAACGCATATTACATAAAGTTAACTTTTTTTTTTTTCTCTTTAAGAAAAACTGTGATGTTTTACCCAGGTAATGATAATGCTGTTGGAGTAAATACAGCTTTGCTATCTTAAGAAGTGGCAATTGAATTACTATTGCATATACATCAAAGGGAGAAATGTGAAAACATCAGTACTAGCTCTCTGGTACTGCAGTTCATTCATTCATATTAATGAACTTTAAATATACACATGACAAAGACAGGAGGCATTCTGGTACTTAGTGACAGAAAAGATGTTAACATGTTAAGGTTAGTATGGGTGACTTATAAAGTCCTGCCCCTTTATCCTGGGTCTATGGCCAGCTGAGGATGTTTGATAATTGCATAGGTGGTCAGGCTAGATGGGCTGGTCTTAAAAAATAAAAACATAAAAGCTTTTCAACTCTAATTGACACAAGTAAAACAATGGAAATTAAATCTTCTGTAACGAAAGTTACATTTTGTATGTTACAGGTAAGGCATTTTTGATTGCCAATTAAAAAAAAAATTCTAAGAGTCTAATAGTATGTGACAAAACCAGAAAAGTTCATTTTCAAGTTTTTACAAACCTTTTCCCCCTATTTCCTGCCTGAGGATGTTTAGTGTTTGATCCTAGGACTATCTGGTGCTGGGAGGAATACTGGTGAAAGAGGAAAGTAAAGAGGCCAGAGACAGAAGGGAAGAGTAAGAGTCAGATTACATGGAATTTTTAGAGAAGAGAGTTTGGGGCAGAGATAGGGTAGAAACGGAGCACATTGGGTGGATGGGTGGAGAAACTTCCAATTCTCTGCTTTGCAGAAAAGAATAAGATAACTTTTCAATGTTTCTACAAAGTTGGATTTTTGCTTCTTTTGGATGGGACTGACCATACAGAAGCCTATTTTTTTTGCATTGGATTTATCAGAGATGTGCCTTTGCAGATCTGAATAATCAATCACTGCAACATGCCAATGCAAATTAAAATTGTCCAAATATTTCAAACATTATAATTCAGAAAGCATGCAGAGAGAAAAAGAATTTCCCAGAGTAGTTTTGATGGAGAAGTCATCTATGTTATAGCATAAATTTTTCTCTAAAAAAGCACACAAGATGTCTGATAGACAAGGATTAAAATAAAAATGTGCCAGATAAAGCTGTAGTAATACCTCAAAGTCCTAGGAAGTTGACCCATTATTTTCTAGCAGAAACTTGTATTAGCTAAACAGGATTAGGAGTATAATTCATAAAGGTCTTTGGCCATAACAAATCCAGATGGCTTATAATTGAAAAACAGGATTAAAAACATGTTTTTATGTGTACTCTTAATAAATTTTGGAATGAAGCATAAAAAAATAAAAACAGAGCTATATTGATGGTGGGTTAAGAAAGAAAATCTAACAATTAGAAAGAAAAAACACTTTTATCAGCTGAAAGTTGTAATGTTTTATACAATTATAATAGGTTGTATTATTAGGTCTCATTTCCCTAAAGATAGTAATTTAACCAGGACTATGGCAACTGAACACCATGACGATGTTTTGTAGAACTTTCTTATTTCTAAATGACATAATAGAAAAACTAGATTCTCAAAGTCTTTAGATATTAAAAAATGCTTAGCTTTAAGTTTTAAGAATGTGGAAAACTTCTCACTCTGGAGAAATCATTTTCTTTATTTTTTTAAAGATTTATTTATTTACTTGAGAGAGAAAGAGAGAGAGCACACAGAGGGAGAATGAGAGGGAGCTCACTCCCCGCTGAGCAGACAGCCCGATACGGGGCTCTATACGGGGCTCGATCCCAGGACCTTAAGATCATGACCTGAGCTCAAGGCAGATGCTTAACCAACTGAGCCACCCAGGTGCTCCAGAAATCAATTTCTAAGAAAACCGTGTAGTAGTACTGTAGGGGACAGGGCCTGCAATTGGCCTGGGAACCAGGCAACTACACTTCTGAATGGCAACATTGTGTTTGCTCAGGTAATTTGTGCTGCTGTAACAGACAAATCCTAGAATTTCAGTGTCTCAATATAGCCTTGTCTACCAGAAATGACACCCACAAAGTCACCCACAAAGGTATCTTAAAATTTTCTAGTGCCCACAATAAAAAAAGGATTTTAATAATAAAATGAATTTTAATATGTTCCTTAATCTATTATACCCCAAATATTGTAATTTCAAATTGTAATTTATATAAAAATTGACATATTTCACATTTTTTTTCTACTTTGGAAATCTAGTATCTAGTTTACATGTACAACAATCTTAGTTCAGACTAGCCTTGTTTCAAGGGCTTAACAGACACATGTGGCTAGAAGCTATGGTACTAGATGGCAGACCTCGAATAGCCAAAGGGATATTGAAAAAGAAAGCCAACGTTGGTGGCATCACAATTCCGGACTTCAAGCTCTATTACAAAGCTGTCATCATCAAGACAGCATGGTACTGGCACAAAAACAGACACATAGATCAATGGAAAAGAATAGAGAGCCCAGAAATAGACCCTCAACTCTATGGTCAACTAATCTTCGACAAAGCAGGAAAGAATGTCCAATGGAAAAAAGACAGCCTCTTCAATAAATGGTGCTGGGAAAATTGGACAGCCACATGCAGAAAAATGAAATTGGACCATTTCCTTACACCACACACGAAAATAGACTCAAAATGGATGAAGGACCTCAATGTGCGAAAGGAATCCATCAAAATCCTTGAGGAGAACACAGGCAGCAACCTCTTCGACCTCAGCTGCAGCAACATCTTCCTAGGAACAACGCCAAAGGCAAGGGAAGCAAGGGCAAAAATGAACTATTGGGATTTCATCAAGATCAAAAGCTTTTGCACAGCAAAGGAAACAGTTAACAAAATCAAAAGACAACTGACAGAATGGGAGAAGATATTTGCAAACGACATATCAGATAAAGGACTAGTGTCCGAATCTATAAAGAACTTAGCAAACTCAACACCCAAAGAACAAATAATCCAATCAAGAAATGGGCAGAGGACATGAACAGACATTTCTGGTACTAGATGGCAAAGTTTTAACATAAGAGAATCCCCTCTCCTTCCGGGTTGCCTTTGATTGATTTGGGTAATTAATGATAGTCTTCTGTATATTGGTTCAGGGACCAATGTTCTTCCATCTTGTGGCTCTCTCCATCTCCTAGGGACTCAGAGAGCTTCACTTTTAGTTGGTATCAGGAAAAGAGAGGAAGAAAGCCCAGGACTGACACGTCATTCTGCTCTGAGGGGCATTAGGAGATGCCATTTTGGGCTAAGTGGCTGCTTTCCAGCAATAACTCAAGAGAGGGAACATGGGTCTACAGAAAACTGGCAGAGTCTACACTTCCGTTTTTATTTTTTATTTATTTTTCTCTCCAGCAGAGCAAACTGCATGCTCATTTTGAAGTTTCTTTATGTTCTTAACACCGAGACTGGCTGGCTCTATCAGAAAGGATGTGATAAGCACACTCTGGCTCAGTGTTCACATGGCGCAGGGTCAGCAGTCTGGGCATGGGAGAGGTGAGCACTTCCGCTATTGGTGAGGAGCCACGGGGCCATGATGTGATGACTGCGGAGGTATGCTGAGGTATGAATCTGAACTGTACTCTGGGAGGCTGGTCTGTCTGAACTAGTCCTCTAGTGAAGGCTATGGTCAATATGTCTGAGTAACAAATTTTCCCAAAATGTAGTGTCCTAAAACAATGATTTACTATTTTATAAATTCTTTGGGTCAGCCATTTGGACAGAGTTATTGTCTGGGGCCTGGGTGGAAGACACTCAGGTTTGAACAATGGTTCACTCCTATGTCTGGAGGTCAGTGCTGACTGTTGGCCGTGAGCCCCAGTTCCTTTCCATGCAGGCTTCTCCATGTGGACTGACTTGGACTTTCTTATAGGGTGACGAATGGATCCCAAGAGCAAGCAGCCCCATAACAGCATGTCAGGTAGGACCTGTGCTTCTATTCTATTCACTGAGGCAATCACAAAGGCCCACCCAATTTCCAGGGGAGAAAAAAGAGGCTCCACTGCTTGACAGGCGAGTGGCGAGGTTCTGAAAGAACATGTGAGGCTGAAAATATTGCTATGGCCATTTCTAGACTTATAATTGGCACCAGTGAGTGACCACGCTGAGCGGCTCTGTGAGTTTCAGAAGGCTCTGGCCTCTGCTTACCATTCAATACTGAGTTACTCCCATGAAGAGGTGAAAACTTCCCTTGTGAGATATGTTCTTAGAAATAAAACTAAATGATGGTGCCGGTGAAAGAAATGAAGAGGTCTAGCAGAGATGGTTCTCAGCCAGAAAGCTGAAATATTAGATAAAAGAATGAGATGTTAAATACAACAGTGGTTAAGGAAAAAAAAAAAAAGTCCACCTAAAACATGTGCACTGCTAATTCAGAATGAAGTTATATGTTGTCTGAGGATTTGGAGACTGTGAAGGTCCCGAAAAGTCTGTCTAGTGATGCTCAAGCAAACTATTTATTCCATACAGAAAGATGTTATTTCAATATCTCCACAGAAATGGTTAAACAATGAAGCAATAGTACAGTTAAAGTCAGTTCACCAGAATTCATAAAATCACAGCCATCAATGAGGTTGATAACCATAATTCAGAAAGATGTAAATGACATATAGCATGCAGTCAGTATAGAACCTCAGCTAAGGGTGAGGAGTATAGGGAGAGGAGTCCACTCTCTCTATATAGGGCAGGCACCCATATGAACCCTATGCCAGCAGGCCAAAGAGCAGGGCACTGGGCTCTGGGAAGTAGAATGCAAAGACTCAAGATAGAGGCCTCCTCTCACAGCCTGGGCAAGCCCAGCAGAGTTTAGAGGAAGACTGTGAGTTCAAGGGTATGGGGGGAGACCTTAGCATCCTAGACTCATGGTCCGTGCACTGGGCTTCAGCAAACCGAGTCCTAGCCTTTGCCTGCTCATGAGCGTGCAAATTGCTTAAGTATTGCTGGGAATGTGGCTAGGCAGTCCTGTGCCTATGCACTGAGCATACCGAGGCTGAAAGGCACTCAGAGCAATACTACTCACCCTCATGGGAGATGGGTTTTTGCTGGGAGCTCAGGAGGTCTGGCATCTCCCAAATAAAACAGTTACATATTTCAATTATTACAATTAAGGAAATGTATCAATAATTTGTGGTATGTTTATCATTCTGAAAATTATAATTATTTTAGAAAGAATGAACACCCACTATTGATCACTAAAAAAAAAAAAGGTAATAAATTAGTTCAATTGAGTGTCTTATTATGATGTATCAGTTATAGACACATTAAGATGTCTTAAATTATCTCATCTGCTCAAGGACTCAAAGTAATGTGCCGCCCCCAACAAATAATAATCCTGCAGTTATTCATGACTCTCCAAATTTATTTGTGTCAAAACAAAACTAAAGTTTCCCACTTAATAAAAATGAAAGGCTAATAGACTTGAACATTTACTGCATGTTTTTTGGGTATGCCTTAATCTCCCCCTTGGCTAAGTTGCCATCATATAAATCAGGCCCTTAAGTTATCATTGTTATAGTAGCAATAAAAATAATAATAAAAGTACTGTGAGGTCAGAAAATGTCAAGAACAGTCAGAAAAATGAGAGTGACATAAAACAAAGTATAAAAGACCAGCTAGGATTGGAAAAATTCAGGTACTGTACCTCCAAGTGTATTCCAGCAGGAGGTAGCTGCCACTGCTGTTTTATTTAATGAGTCTCCACATAAATCCCAGCTGCTAACCATGTGATAAGTCCATCTCTGCAAACAAGAGACCCCATTCTCTATCGGTGTTCAGTCCCGGCTGCCACTAATGGGAATTTCACTTACAATAAGGGAAAAAACAGATCTTGAAATGCTCCTTTGGATTTGTGTGGGTGTTTTTTAAAAAAAAAACATTTAAACATTAATTGGTTTGACACCATTTTTTTTTTTTTTTTTTTTTTTTGCAACAGAATTAATATGTAAAGTCTAGATCCAAACACATGAAAAAAGCAAGAGAGTAGGCTCTGGATATTTGAAATATTTTTAATGTGAATAAGGTAGAAAGACATTTTCCTGAATTACCAAAGAGAGAACTTAGACTGAAAAGTAGAAATAAAGACTAACTAAATTTCATAAGCTTCCAATAATGACTGGATAGAGAATTTTTGGAATTTTTTTTTGTAGGACATGCATACTTTTGTCACTTTCTTGACACTAAGGTTTCGGGTGCTAACCCATGGTTTTCAAAGTGGAGTGCCTGCGGGACTGACATGGAGGCATGCACCTGGTAAGGGAGGCTCGGCTGGTGGGGACCAGCATGGAAGAATGGAGAACACAGCCCTCAGGCAGACAGGCTGGGAGCCCAGCCCTGCCACGTGCTCACCGTGCAGCCTTGGCAGGTGACCTACCCTCTCTGTCTCAGTCTCCCAGATGTCAAATTGGAATATTAATACCCAGAGGTTAGACCAGGCAATGAGGAAAGGCTTGGCAAACTAGCCAGAAGCAGGCACGGAGAGGAAATCATGAGTCATGGGGCAGGGACCAGGAGACTACTACCAAGGCACGACAGTCAGGAGGGCGAGCCAGAGTTCAGACTAGGGGGTGAAGGAATGGATGGGGAGAGAGGCGGACTCACAGGATCCACGGAGAAATCATATAGGAAAAGAATGCCTTTTCACAGTGTACTCCATCGGATGCCTTCATATCCTCAAAATTAAAAAAGAGAGAGGGGTGGGGAGGCTAGAGCACACAAATGGATTTCTTTGGGGCCTTTCATGGTAGATGCTAAAAGGCATGGATCAGTTACGTCATGGGCATGGAGTTACTATGTTGGGGTCTCTAGGCAGAAGTACCTGAGGAGGTTTGATGCAAACAGTAGAGGGAAGAAAGGGGCCATCTGTGATACTTAACCAGCAGCAATGGAGAGAGAACGATAAGGGCCGCAGGTGAGGACATCATGACTTTAGGGAAGAGAATAAGAGCTTCTGTCAGAATTCCACAGACCTCTCATTTTAGGCCAAACTTCACTTTAGCTAGTTAAGAAATATCAAAACTCCATTTGGCTCAAATGCTGCTGATGTAATTTAGCACCTTATATTTTAGGTCAAGTTATTTTAACTCTTTCAAAAACTGTATGTTTGATTTAATTAACTGTCTTGGATTTCTGGGTTTTCTTTCCTTCTCCCTGTTAGTGCAATATTGCTACACAATGCTGACACTAACCACCCAGAGTCAGACTCCACATATCAAAGGGCATAGCCCCAACAAGAACGCCCTCACTTCTGAAGACAGCCACAGTTCTGGGGCCCCCAAGCCACTGTACTTCTCACCAACTGGCTATAAATTCAAGGCGTTTCCATAACTCCCTTTAGGTTCCATACTTTTTTAGAATGACTCAGAGAACTCAGCAAAGTGCTACTCTGATACACCTATGTAAAGGATACAAATCAAAACCAGCCAAATGAAGGGATGCAGAGGACGGTGGTCCCAAACTTGAAGCTTCTGTGTCCTCAGGACATGAAACCCTCCCAGCATATCACCCACCAGGAAGCTCCACTGAGCCTTGAGTCCAGAATTTTTTATTGGGTGTTCATTATGTACACACAAGTGATCAAGTTACTGGCTGGGGGGTTGAACTTAATCTCTAATCTCTAGCCCCCTTCTTTCCAGAGGCCAGGAGGCTGGGCTGACCCATCACATGGTCCAAAGGCATCTACCCTCCAATTACGTGGCTGGCCTTGGTCAGGCCCTGTGCTCAAACTATCTGGGGGCCCACCACCAGTCATCTTATTGGCATAAACTCAGGATGGTTCAAGGGGCACATCATGAATAACAAAGATAGGTCTATCACTCCAAAAAGTCCAAGGATTTCGTTTTCCTTCCAGGAATGATGAAGAAAAGGTCAGTCAAATTCTCACATTTATAAGTTAGATAGAACTGAACAACACATCTGATTTTATCTTACTGTTGGCACCATAGCTAAACATTACACTAGCATTCAAAAGAATGGCATCTAATCTCACTCCTGTTTTAACAATATAATACTTACATTTAGTAGCTTCTATAAAAATCCTTTGTGATCCACTCTGATATATTTTATTTTTTCCCTCCTTGTATCCATCAAGACACATTTTTTTGTTCTTAACTATATGGTGTTACATTTGTTGCTATTGAAGTTCTTATTATTTTCATGAAATGCTTGTCCCATTTTCAAGGTCACCGTGAAAATCTCACGCTTTCTGCTAACAATCTTATTAATTCTATTCACTCGTTGATCAATCCAGACACAAACAGGGTCACTCTAGTATGACAGCTCAGAAATACACTTCCAGGGCTTAGCGTTTATTAGCTAGACAAATCCCTTTTGTGAAGAAGATAAATTAAATTAATAATGAGAATAAACAAGAGCTTACATTTTTTGAAATTAAATGTCTTTAACGTTCAGCACAGGACTTTGTCCAAACTCATACAGAAAGCGACAGAGTTGGGTTTAAATTCAGTTATTTGATTCAAGCATCTAACTAACATGTATCTTGTTTTAGTGGACACAATTAGTAATTCCACAAGGCAAATTCCAAAATTTGTCAAAATAGCAAGGTTTTCAATAGTTTCAAATTAAATTTGAATTTTCATCTAAACCTTGAATATAAAAAGGAATGTGGCTCTTTAACAAATTTCAATTCATTCACAACAATTGTGATTCTTGGGGATTAAGTGTAAAGAAGTTCTATTTGTTCATACCTGCTCGCTCCCTTTACCTCTTGTGTTAGGTTGAATACTAGTTCCCCAAAGATGTCCATACCCAAGTTGCCTAACTCGTGAGTAGGTTACTCGACATGGCAAAAGTGATTTGAATATGTGATTAAGGATCTTGAGTATGGAAGATTATTCTGGTTATCTGGGTGAGCCCAGTGTAATCATAAGGTCCTTAATAAGGTAGACAAGAGGATGGGAAAGGCAGAGAGGGTGTTGTGAGCATGAAGTAGAGGATGATATGCTATGCTATGAAGACAGAGGAAGGGGCCACAAGCTAAGGAATACAGGCAGCCTGCAGAAGCTCCAAGAGGCAAGAAACAGATTCTCCCTAGAGCCTCCAGAAAGCACACAGCTCTGTGATACCTTGACTTTAGTCCATTAGACCCATCCAGACTTCGGACCTTCAGAACAGTAAGATAATAAATGTGTGTTTGTCTTAGTCAGCTCAGGCTGCCCTGACAAAATATCATAGATTCAGTGGTTTAAATGATAAGACAGTTATTTTTGCCCAGGTTTAGAAGTGAGAAGTCTGAGATCAGCGTGGCCGTTCAGTTCTGGTGCAGTTCTCTTCCTGGGTTGCAACTGGTAGCCTTCTCACTGTGCCTTCACATAGAGAGAGTGCAAGAACCCTTGTGTCCCTTCCTCTTCTTAATTAATAGGGCACTAATCCCATCATGAGGGGCCCACCCTCATGACCTTATCTAAGTCCAATTATTTCCCAAAAGCCCCATCTCCAAATGCCATTACAATGGGGTTAGCTTCTCAGCACATGAATTTTTGGAAGACACATGTCAGTCCACAGTAGAGCTGTTCTAAGCAACTAAGTGTGGTAAAGTGTAACAATACCAAAAAGACATTAATATACTCCTTTCCCTTCTTTTTTGAGATAAATGAATTGAACATTTTACATTATTAATTACAATTAACTACAGTTAATGGTATATTTGAAAATTGCTTAAAAGTTCTTATCACAAGAAAAAAATTTGTGAGTAATGTGGTAGATATAAATTAGACATACTGTGATCATTTCACAATATATATAAATACTGAATGACTTTACCCCTAAAACTAATCTAATTGATATATATTCATTTTATCTCAATTCCTGTTCTTAGAATAGTGTGTATATTTTGGTATATTTAGTAGAGATGGAACATATTCTTTAATTTTAATGTTATGTATAACATAGGGCCAAACTGTATTTTTTAAATAAATTTTCAAATGAATGAAAATATTCAAGGTAAACAACATAAAAAATTAAGTAGTGCTAAAAGACTTACATTAAAAGACAGAATTCCCTTATTTCCTGCTCCTCCCAACTTGTCAGACCCTCCACAGTCGCTTTCAACACTCATAATAGGTTGCCAATAATGTGTCTGTTCTCTTATTTCCTGATTCCCCATTTAAGGCATTAACTTTTGAATTCCTATTATAGCTGTAGGAAATTTTTAATGTATTCACACACTTTTCCACCCTACTTTCCACCTCTAATTAATTGTCAATTTTTTGTTAAGTCTATATCCACATAGCCATTATTGATTTCTAAATAAATGTTACTCACTTCTGAATCAACCAGTGGATTATAATTTCAACTCCTTTCTTAAAAATCCCCTCCTTCTCTATACCATACTTATAACTGTTCCCCACCCCCCACTTGTTTGGTTTACTTTGATTGCTGAGTTTTCTCATACCCTTCAACTTTCTATAAAATACATCTCAGTTTAATTTTCCATGCCCTTAAAACCATCAGAGTACTTTTTAATTTTTTTCCTACAGACATACTTCCTTGAGCTCTCCACCTTCAATTACTAATTGTTTGCTCTAGACCTACTGCTGTTGTCTTCCTCAGACTTCCTTTGTTTTCACCTTGAGAATTCCCTACTCCCTCTTTCTGTTAGATCCCCTACCCTACCTCCTGAATCCTATGCCCTTCTCTCTCTTGGTTTACTTCCTTATTCCAGTGGAGTACATTCTCCAGTACTTTTCTCAAAAAAGCACACAGAGGATAATTTCTTTAAAAATGCTGCATATTTGAAAACGTCTATAATAGTTTGACCAGATTTAGAATTTTAGATTTAAAATAATTTCCAAAATTTAAAAGGCTTTGTTTCATTTACTTCTCATTTCAATGTTGGAACATAAATTAAGCACCAGTTTTACTCTTGATTTTACCCTGGATCATTTGTATGTAACCTGTTTGTATTGCTGGAAGCTTTATAGGATCTTCTCTTTGATCCCAATGTTGAATGTTCACAGTAATGGTCTTTGGTGTGGGGTCTTTTTTCATTCATTAAGCCAGATATTTCCATAGCTTTTGCAATCTCAAGATTCATTATTCTTCAGTTCTGGGAAATTTTCTTCAAATAGTCATTTTTCTCAGCTTGAAATTCTTTTTTTTTTTTTTTTAAGATTTTATTTGAGAGAGACAGTATAAGCAGGGTAGGGAGAAGGGCAAAGGGAGAGTGAGAAGCAGATTCCTGCAGGGAGCCTAACAGGGGCTCAATCTAGGACCCTGAGATCATGACCTAAGCTGAAGGCAGGTGCTTAAATCACTGAACCACTCAGGTACCCCGTCAGCTTGAAATTCGTATTAGATGCTTTTAATTTCAATATGTCCTTTAGTTCTCATATGTTTAACCTTCATGTGGGTATGTTCCAGGGGTTGGTCCTTGGTCCCTCTCTCTATATTCACTCTAAATGTGATCTCTTCCAGTCTCAACAAATGACTTTTTAAGGTTTCCTTGGGGCACTAGGAGGCATTTTCTTGGGTTATTATGAATTTCCAGATGCCCCATCTTCGTTGGTAGTCTCAGAACCCATGATAAAATGACTATGAATTTGTGATGCACTTCTCAACTCTAGATGGAGTTTAGGAATCTATGGGATTGTTGTAAGGGTACACATATGGATTAAGGTGAGCAAGCCTAAGAGCCTCAGCTGCTTTCAGAACAGTTATAAGAAATTCCTATGAATTTTCTTCTACCCTTCAACTCTCTATAGAAGAGATCTTAGCGAAATAAGTCAAGCAGAGAAAGACAACTATCATATGATCTCCCTGATATGAGGAAGTGGTGATACAACATGGAGGCTTAAGTGGGTAGAAGAAGAATAAATGAAACAAGATGGGATTGGGAGGGAGACAAACCATA
>NC_081561.1:2141870-2223999 GCF_022355385.1 Mustela nigripes
GTTTCATTTATTCTTCTTCTACCCACTTAAGCCTCCATGTTGTATCACCACTTCCTCATATCAGGGAGAAGGGGGTGGGATTATGGACATTGGGGAGGGTATGTGATTTGGTGAGTGCTGTGAAGTGTGTAAACCTGGTGATTCACAGACCTGTACCCCTGGGGATAAAAATATATGTTATCAAAAATAAAAAATTAAAAAAAAAAAATAAAAATAAAAGAAGAGATCTCAATTTAATGATAAATTCCTATGTTCCTTTAAAGTAGGTCTGCAGTCACCATGGGAAATCACAGATGACCTCTTTTCAGAAGTTCAAAAAATGAAAGCCTCATGTATGCCCTTAAGATTCCATTTACTTGATGAGTCTGTCCTTGTGTTAAGTGAATGTAGTCAACATCAAGAAACCTGGATGCTTCTAAACCACTCCAGGTGAAGGCTGAGGGCACGTCACATGCAGAGGTGATAGATATAGTATACTGTGAAGGCCACTAATCTTCCTCTTTTAAAATGCCAAAGGAAGTTAAAAGCCCTTTGGGAATAATTACTATCCTTTCCCTTCCTGCACTGCAATTTTATGGTCACCTGGAATTGTGGGTACTCATTTTGCTTAGTATTCCTAAATGTATGCAAATTCTCTGCCTCAAGGCTGAGAGTTTTTCCTAAATGTTCAAGACTTAACAGAAAGTTTGACAGTTCAGGGTCAAAAATGAAGAGATGTTTGTACTCTGCTTAAAGTACAGTATGCCTGGGTCTTGCACGATAAGGAATCCACCAGGATGGCAGAAAGAGAAGTGATGAAAAGGGCTTTTTAACATGCTTATGTGGGAATGACTTAAGTTTTAAATGGACAGATGGAGAAAAATACTGCTAAACTAAGAAAGGATGGGAATATGAACGATGTCCCAGGAAGGCATGTTTTAATGAGAAAGAAAATAAAACAAAACAACAACAAAACCAACAAAGAATGGTGTTAGATCTATGAGAAGTTTCTTCTAACCTTCTGAAGTGAATTTCTACGCCACTTTCCCAATGTCATATCCAACACCTAGTGAGTTCTTTCTTCTTTTATGATAAACCCATGGAGATTCCCATAGTTAAATAACTACACTCCAAATCCTATTTCTCTGTATCTATTCTACACTATGGGTTTCTCAGTCTAAGATATTTCTTAAGAAACCAGTTCATTGAGGAAAAAAAAAAAAACTTGGAAAACTGTAGCTCACTCAGGTAGCACAATCATGTGGATAAACACAGACACATGCATATCAGCAAAAATCACAGGGAAAGGAAATTGTGACATTTTATGGAGAGCTCTGTGTTTGGTGGTTGAAATCATGGAATCACCAGTTAAGATGGTTTTATGCCCAAGGTCAGGGTTAGAGTTAAGTTACTGGAAATATACTAACCTTGGGAGAGCTTATCCTCAGCTTGACTTCATGAAAAAGTAGAGTTAGTATTGTCCCAGGATAAAGGAAAGATTATACATCATTTACAAAGCTTCCTATCAACTCTGAATATTAACAATAGTTCCCAAATAATTTTACAGATTGATTAAAAGCTATGTGTATTTAGTGAAAGGACTTTCATATGTGTATTATATAGGACATACTTATCATTCTTACCTTAGGGATATGAAGTCCATTTGGAACCTTTTTTTTTTTTTTGAAGATTTTATTTATTTATTTGACAGAAAGAGATCACAAGTAGGCAGAGAGGCAGGCGGAGAAAAAGAGATTGAAGCAGGCTCCCTGCGGAGCAGAGAGCCCGAAGCGGGACTCAATCCCAGGTCCCTGAGATCATGACCTGAGCCGAAGGCAGCAGCTTAACCCACTGAGCTACCCAGACATCCCATTTGGAACCTTTGAAAAGAAGATAGAAATGTCCCATTCCAGACCAAATGTATTGAGATATTAATAATATCCTAAATGTTCTAAGTGAATGTATTTTTATATAAAGATTTCTATATGCTGTCAAGGACGCTGAAGTATTGACTTTTTAAAAAGATTTATTCACACACTTTAGAGAGAGAGAGTGTGCATACATGGAGGGGCAGAGGGAGAGGGAGGAGAGAAGCATATTCCCCTGTGAGTGTGGCACATTATGTGGAGGTTGACCACATGATCCATGAGATCATGACCTGAGCAAAATCAAGAGTTGAACGCCTAACTGATTGAGCCACCCAGAGGCCCGATATTTTTTTTTTTTAAGGAACTATCAGGTATACCTAAAACCCATGAGGTATCAAGCTTACACGAATGCATACAATGTCAAACTGCTTAAATGATCATGTGGAATTTAACGATTGATTTTCCTTCCAAATATTCCAATCTCTTTTTCCATATCCATATCTTTTAAATCAGCTATTAGAAAGATGATCTAGGTAATATAGTTCCTCACAGAGAACAGTCAAAAGTTGGAAGAAACTTTCAGATTTAAAACTAATATTCACAGTGACAAATGAACAAATTAGTAGAAATTATATGCTGAATTCAAATAAAATTTGGAGGTCATTTACTTCTAAACTTGAAGTCCACATGAAATGCATCAATAGTACAATGGGCTTTGCAATATAAAAAATGTGTAAATAGATGTTCTTTTCTGAAAACAGTTCCTTCAGGTTAAAACAGTCATTCACATTTTATGACACTTAAGTTAAACAGCTTTGATTTAAAAATACGCAAGAAACATTTGCAACACGACCCTAAAAAAGCACTTGAATGAGTTTTGATCATTTATCATAGGTATGCATAATCTGTATTTACAGTCACCCTCTCTCCAATAGCCAATGGAGCCAATGGGTGGGAAGAAGGTAGGGCCTGGCAGGTTCCCTTCTTTCTATGCCATATCAGCAGGATGTCTATAGCTCTAGTAACCAGAGCTGTGACCTCAGGATGAGTTTCCTCTGAGTATATGCATGGGGGTGTGTGTATACCTTTCCATTAATTACCATAGGTCCCAAGAGGG
The DNA here is from genome assembly GCF_022355385.1 of Mustela nigripes. NCBI lineage: Eukaryota > Metazoa > Chordata > Mammalia > Carnivora > Mustelidae > Mustela > Mustela nigripes. Next base: position 2,144,835 of record NC_081561.1, read on the forward strand.
CTCTCCAGCTGTGAACCATGGACAAGGCCCTGGGGAGACATCACTGCAATGCTAGCGCCAGACGTCCACCCACCTTCAAATCTTCTCCTTGAGGCTTACAGTGAACTGGGGTCCTTCTATCTTAATTTAGGAAGATACATAGAAAAATATATAAAATTTGTTGTTTTCCACTAACAAAAACTAAACTAAGATGAATGAAAAAAACATAGCTGGTTTAAGGGCTCCTACCATTTGTATTACGAATCAGTTTGGGTGCTTTAAAAAAATTCAAATTCTCAGGCTTCATTCCTGCAGTCTGCAATTAGGTAAGCTCGTGAGGGGCCTGGGAATTCTAATCTTATAAAGCTCCCCAAGTGCTCTTAACAATTAAGCCTTGTTTGGAATCTCAGATTTGATGCTGTTTTGGAAATTTTCCTTGGGATATTAACTTCTCAAATCATAACCCTCAAATTTTATATAAATTTGGAATATTGAACTACTATATATATTTGCTCTCTTAGCAACACAAAAATTCACTGATTTATGTCTTCATTTCAATTGAAAATAACAAACACAAAATGTTAATTTGCTGTATTTTCCATTGTTTTAGTAGCAATAAACTTGAGGAAGCAGAGAATAAGACTTTCCTTTCCTCAATATTTACTAAACAGCTCATCCCTCAAACTCTAGTGATTTTTACTCATTTAATATGTTCATGGGGGTTCCAATTCCATTCACTACTAATCACTCAGAGAAAAGTTATTTAGCTTCTTACAAGACATGTTTATTCAAACGGTTCAAGAAAGTAAACAGAATTGTGTTATTATATCCACATCACATGACCAGTAGATGACAACTTTGCTGTGCTGAGGATAATTTAAATTTTATAGCTGGTATGATAAAGCTCAGGTGTACCTGGTAAAAAGAATTCTCCCACTTTCCTCTTTAGGTAAAAAATATATAATAGACTTGTTTCTATCTTTTAAAGATTTATTTATTTATTTGCGAGAAAGAGAGAGAGTCTCAAGCAGACTCCCTGCTGATCACGGAGCCCAACATGGGGCTCAATCTCACAACCCCAAGACCACGACCTGAAATGAAATCAAGAGTTGGATGCCTAACTGATTGAGCCACCCAGGTGCCCCTAGACTTTTTTCTATCTATGCCCACTTTCTATGAGATGGGAAGTTCCTCCTCAAGAAGCATTTTGTGATGTTTTGATTTGTGTGATGCAAAACACAGTGGCAAGTGCATGTCAATACCATCATCACTGTTAGTATCATAGTTATTAACATTTTAAAATATTCAGGTTCATGGACTTTACATTGTATTTACTCTCCTACTGGAGTCCTATGAAGGAAAGATTATTATCATGTTTCTTTCACAAATGGAGAAACTGGAGCACAAAGAACTTAAGAATCCACCCAACATTTCATAGCTAGGCAGTGAGAAACCTGGTTCCCGAACCTAGGAGGTCTGGCTCTGAACCGATACCATGAAATTAGGCTCCGCGGGACATTGTTCATATAGAATACAAGATAAGTTGTGCACTTGGAGTTCCCAGTGAGTGCTGCCTCCAGGACCCGTCTATAACTATCAGACCCCAGGACTTTGGGGGTCTACCAGGACAGGCTTGGGAACATGTCAAAATATATGCTCTTTGATGACAGGCAGGGCACTGCAGTTTTCTGTTTCAGCTTTATCTCTCACTCATTTTGGGGTATTGATGCCAGGAATGTCACATAGTTATTTCCTGGTTTTATACACTCAAAGTACTCCTGGAAAACGCCGTCCTGCAATTCTTTCACAAAGATGTCAAAGGACACAAAGTTTTCACATTTTTTCTAGTTTTGGTTTCGATCTCAATTTATGTCACTTCAGAAAAGCACTCGTTCCATTCCATAGTTCTAGAAATTTCTTCAACTACAATGGCATACTGAAGGAGGCCAATTTTGCCCAAATTCTGATTTAAGAGATATAGCAATGGGACAAACACACATACACATACACATACCTTAAGGGAAAATTTTTAAGGATTTTAAAAGCTATTATTGAAAATGCAACTCCATACGACCATTTACAATTTTACCTTCCTGTCTTCAGTTCTTCTCAGGTAAGAGCAGAACCTGTAGAACCACGGATTCTTGTGCAAACCCTTTGTGTGGGAGGCTCTGGAATAGCACCAGGCTTTCTGGAAGCTGGTATGTGAGTGAGGAGCATGTGGCGGGTAGTAGTGAGAGTCTCTTTTTGATCAGAAGGGCTTTATAATTCTCCCTGCAGCCAGCAACCCACTGAATCTTCAAGAGAAAGCATTCCTCCTCTTGGCATATTACGTGTTTGGGAGTCCTCCAAGTGAATGTCCCTTAAATGTCAAACAGAACCAGGCACTATAAAGTTCTGTTTTGCCAGCGCCTTCCTTGCAACCGGATCCCACTTTTTGGTTTTGGCACTGTGTACCTTGGAGAGTAAGAGACAGCTTTGTTGACACCTACACTGGGGGTGTGAACTGCAGGCTATGACACATCAATGGCAGCACAAACCTGCATTTTGCTTGCTTCAAAACATGCTTCTTACTTATGGGAAGTAGCCAGATAAATTTAGTAAGGCAGGAAACTGGACACAAATAACACAGAAACCCCCAATTTTACTTCTGTCTCATGTATGGTGTTCTAGGCTCAGTCCTCATGAGCCGGTAAGAGGCATCTCAATCACCACTACTTATTTTTAAATACAAACTTTCTAAACCTTTACTCCTAACAATCCCCAGGATGTCACTTAGCTCAAAGATGAGTGAGGGAAGGGCCTCAGAGCCAGGGAGCTGGAACTAAGGAGGAGAATGAATGAGCACATGGAAATGAGGGAGGGTGGGCTCCTTACATTCGGGGCAGGTCCAGAACTTCCCACTGGCAGAAGAGACAGCCATCCCCTCCTTCTTGCCATCAAATTCATATAATAAAAAACAGGTTCTCTTTCAAATGTCAAACTGCTCAGGATTTAATTTCCAGTGATACAAGTGAGTGACCTTGATGTGTTGGATCAGACGGCATATACTGATAAGGCCACAGCTTTAGCAAGGTGGTGTCTTTTAACAAAGCATGAGGTGCCACACAGTCCAGATGCACTTAATCTAAGTATCTTTGGTCTTGTTTTCATTTTCAAATTGTGATCTCTCTGATGGGTATACAAGAGAACTATGATCAAGATAACTTTCATTTTAAGTCTGAAGGTCTTCTTTATTGTCAAAGGAGGCAGAGGAGAGCAAGAAAACAGAGCTCTGGTTCTCTTTCCATACTAGCTTACATTTTAGAATAATGAGATGTCACATGACCCTAACATGGAAAGGAAAAGGATCACCAAGGAGGAAAGTCAAGAGAAATTGGCTAAGGGGCTGGGGAATGAGGGAGAATGAAAATCAGAGAGAGACTCTGGAGAAGAAAATTCATTTATCCAAGCATATGCTCTTCATTACAACTGACTTCAGAGTTACATCCTACTAAACAAGCCCCATGGACTTCATTCCTAGATACAATAGTTGGGGGACTCCCTCTTTGAATAGAGAAGAAAATCCACCCACTCCTTCAAATACCTCCCACACATTGATAAGATTTAGAGATTTATTTGAATTAACAAATTCCGTCAGGGTTAAGCTAATAGACCATTCACATCTGAGTGTTGATTTTTCTTCAATAATTAAAATCACAGTGAGGTAAGATAGTCTCAGTGCTTCGAGCTTTACTGTGTGGAAGGAGCAGGAGGAGGTCAGAGAAATGCAGCAGAAATGGTCACATATTCACCTGCTCAGAGCTGGCCTTCACCTCTTTCCCTAGGCTGTGTGGCCCTCCCTCCCTTCCATCTTAATGAGGGCTGCTTGATGACACCCATATGGTGGCTGACTTCTGGAAACCATTCTCTCTGAACACACAGTCTCCTAACTAGGTTTTCAAAGTAAACAAGGTCCAGTTTAAGTAGTATGATATATGGAAATAAAGAGTCTTCTGATTCTGAGAACTCTGGGAGTGAATCTTAGCAACCCCACATACCATTTGTACTAGTAATGGTAAAGTTTTGGTTTACTTGTTTGTAAAAAGTGGATAATCTGCCCAGTCTGTCTCAGAGGGGCCACTGTGAGGCAAAATGGCTAAAGTATCTGTAAAGGGTTAACACAGCATGCTAATGGCTCTTACTAAAGTTCACTGCTTTCTAGTACTGCACAATAATCATTGACTCCTGGGGACCTGGGTAAAGCATACACAGCCTAGCCACAGAGCTGCCCTAGATGGATATTACTCTGCATCCGAATGCAGAGACTTGGGCTTGGGCCTCCAAGATCAGAATCACACCAGAAGATGTTGAAGTCTGGGAGCAAACTTTTGGGGAGAACCTTTGCAGAAGGGAGCTCTGGAGATTGGTGATTCCTGAAAGGGTATGTCCTGGTTTACGGCTGTGGATATACAGATCTGGGCAGCAGGCAGCCATCAACTGATCCCTGATCCTGAAAAGGTATGCTCCGAGGACACAGTCTACATCCCGGCACTCTTGAGAACATAGCCCCGACCACGGGAGCCCACAGTCAGTACAGCTTGCCCTAAGTTTAGAAACCAAAGTTCTCTGTAAAAGTTTCCCCATTCTTCAAGACCCAGGTTAAAATTACCTGTCAGAAGGAAGAAATATGCTTTCTTTGAAGAAGCTAAGCATGGTGGCCTTTATGGAGGGCACAAGTCTCCCATTTCTGGTTTGTTCTTTGAGTTTTAAAAATGCAAGCCAAGCTATGTATATGAAAGAGAATGTTCCCTTGTTGGGAAAATACTAAGTACGTAGATTGTTGTTGTTGTTGTTCAAGTTGCCAATCCCAGTAGCTATTGAGTAGATAAGTAATTAGTAACAGTTTTGTTGGACCATGAATATCAGAGATTCATACCCTTTGAATAGAACCTTAATACAGCAGTAAAGGTTTATAGCTATATAAAGCTGTCCAGCTGGAGTGGAAGCAACCCACAACATTTTCCATGCAAAACCCACTCACATGATGCATTCCCCACCTCATCTCGCTCCTGCTGGAGACGCAGGGCAGACGAAGCAGATGTTTGCACAGGAATTTTCCCAGGGCTGAATTCAAGAAGCTAAAATGGTGAACACACCTGAGCAAATGAGGCCTGGATCTGGCAGGTAGTCCTGGGCCGTAGCCCCACATTTCTCTAGGACTAAGGGTTTCAAACACAGAGAGCCACAGAGTAGAAGAAAACAAAGGCATTTTCAGTGTGTAAGGTTGGAATTCTAGCCGCTTGCTGTAGTAATGTTTAATCTTATCAGCCTTCCAGAGGGGATGGTAGAGAGCTATAGTATTTTTAGCTTGTTGAATCCTTCAGTGTGTTTAATATATTTCAGAGAAAACACCTCATCTAATGCTATACCTCCTCCCCATATATAAATGACACTGGATGCTCAGATGTTAAAATAGGCAATAAGTGACCTTAAAGCACTGCTGGTAACAAACTAGATACGGACATTTACCCAGTTGTGTTAAACAAAAGCCCATATTTGCTTAAATAGAAAAACTGAGATGTGAGGAAAGTGAAAAAACAAAAACAAAAACAAAAACCCACAACAATTTTACTTGATTATTCCAAAGCAAAGTAATTCTACTTCCCAAAATACTGTAACAAAAGTATAAGTTTTCATTTGAGAATCTGAATGGTACATGCATTAATGTCACCTTAATGAATGTGTAAGTATCAGAGACACCAGTTAACTCAGGGCCTTGTATACAGTTGGTACTCAAGAAATGTTACTTAACTCGAACCAAAGGACAAGACAGAATTCTGTGCGATTAAAAAGAAAAAAGAAAGTTTCTACAAAGCCAGCATTTTCTATAATAAGCATATCTCAAACTAATAGGCAGGAAGTATATTTAAAAAAATGTTTTTGCTTTAGGTCTAAAAGATTTTCCTTTCCAACTATAAAACAGCTGAAATCATGTATCCTCAGCCCAACGTAATTTCACGCCTAATTTATGGAAACAGAATACCAAAGGGCTTTGAAAGGGAGAGGGCAGGCAGGAGGGAAAGGATAGTGTGACATTGACACAGGGACCTGCTACTCTGTTGTTTGGCAGGGAGAGGCCTGGGCCATTCTACCCTACCGGGCAGCACAGTAAGATTCCAGCAAAAACATGTGTTATGAGGGAAGGAGGGGGGTACTCAGCTGAATGAACTTACTGTTACCTTTTTCCCCCCTAACATAAGTCTTCTTTTTCCTGATACTGTCTGAATTTGAAACATCTAATTTAATCCGTTGGAGGGCCAGTCTTCCTTTTATTTCCTGTCTGTACTGAAGCAGTCGCCTGTTTCAATTACGACTTTCTCCAGCTCCTACATTTCTTGTGCTCCAGCTGGCTCAAAGTGCACTTCCTTGGAAGGTAAAATGCACTAACTGTGCTGATCGGAGACTGATAGCTGGAGAGCCACAATATTTAATAGCGGCACTGATAAGGAGGTTTAAAAAAATCCATTTTTGAGCCTAAACAAAAGGATATTATGTAGCTGTATGTTCAATTAAGATCTAGTTAAATTCTTTTTTCCCATTATGTGGAACTTCATGCAGGCAGCCGACATAATTCATAGTGTTATGGCAAATTTCATCGGCACTGTATGTCTGAGAAATGTTTCCCTCCTGCTTTTCAGTTAGTTACTGCTGATTTGGGACCAGCTTGGTGCAATTATTTCAAAGAACAGAACTGTGGGATTGATATGGCATTCTTGCAAAACCTTGGCTGGCTAAAAATAAGACTGTTTTGTAGTCGCAGAGGCAAAAAACGTCTCTGGGCTGTAAACACCAGTCAATGTATTTCTTTTCTGCTTTATGAAAACCACAGGTTTTTTTTTTTTTCTTTTTTCCATCCCTCCTTACTCATAGTACAGTTTAATTACAGTTAAATCTCTTTCAATGAGGCGCTCTGGAGACCCTGTTGTTCCACCACAATATCATCAAGGCTACAGCTACAATTTATGGCAAAAAGTAGAGGCTCCCCTTAGAAAATCCAAAATTCACCGTCCCCTGTAAGTAAGTAAGTAAGTAAGTAAGTAAGTAAGTAAATAAATAAATAAATAAATAAAATAGTTACTTTATTACTAACTCACACTGCAAATTTTTATGAGGCCCTAGAGATGTCAGCCCAATAATTAAAGAAATACCTGAGAGGTGTTGATCAACACTTACCCTGTTTAACTCTGCTGGGTCAATAAATCTGAAGTAAAACTTTCAAGTTAACAAGATTGTTTGGGCCTCCAGTTGCTGAAAGTATTCGGTTACACTGAGGGGAAATGAGGTGGGAGAGAGTGGAGGAGAGGTTTAGAAGTAAAAAAAAAAAAAAAAATGAACTCTCCACACTCAAGGTACAGGAAGTATACAGTAGAGCTTGCTGCATTGTAGGGGTGAATAAGGTCACTAAATTATTTGTACTCCTTTAAGCTCACAGGTGTAATTTAGTGTCTCATTTTTAGTACGCATTTTTAAAGAGTTGCTACAATCCTAGTGGTTTCAATAAAGAAAAAGGTGTACCTTGGTCTTTCACAGGAACAAAACAGATGGCCAGGATAAGGCCTCAAGTTCGAGATGAAACCCGAACCACTGTCAGTTGCTTCCTTTACTGTCTTCTTGCTTTAAAAGGTCAGTTTGATTCAAAAATTTGTTTTCTCTAAAGAAGCAGGAACAATTTTATTCAGTTTACCAGTGTTAAGCTTGCTACTCAGAGGCTGACTTTCACATACCAATTTCGTTCTAACAGAAGCCGTTCAAACCACACGACCTTCCCTTCAGTGGGGCCATGACGTCCACAAGACTTAAGTCAGCTGCACCCAGGGAGGGCCCCCGCGTGGTGCACCTGGGACCACCCTTGCCACCACCAGTAATTGTGGACTTCCAGGGCCACTTTGATTTTTTCTGTTACTTTTGGGATATTGTGCCCAAAGTGCTGCTTTTGCTAACTGGCCAGTGAGTCAGAACGTCCGTGCTTGCTAGTCCTTTCCATTGATCCATTGATTCCTTTCCCCTGATGCTGACTTGTTTTCCTACTACCAGAGAACACATATGCCTCTTATTTATGATGAACTGTGCATAATTTCATTTGAAATGATAGAAATTCAGAATATGTTACACTTTGCCCCCCAAAAGAAGCCAATAAACTGAAAATTCTGAAAACCTACTAGAAATTTACCTCTAATCCTTATAAATAGACACTTTCACATGGCAGAAATGTGTTATTCTATTTTGTGTTTTTCTAAAACACTTCAACATCATATGTTCATTTTCATTGGCAGCTGAAATATATTGCTATTAATATTTTCTAGGCGAAAGTCATCTCTGCCAAACTTTAAGGTATAGAATCTAGGGTATCACTAGAATATTATTCTAAGTGCTGCAACAAAATTAAAGATTTTGTTTTAGAAAAAAAATTGGCCTCCAGGTATCCTGTATCCATCCTTCTAAAGAAGTGGTGTGGCTTTCTGTTTCAAAGAGAAATTAAGACAGAATCTGTCCATAAAAGTGTCAGCTTTCCTCCCTGTTTTATCTCATTTTTGGAACTGATGGATCTCTTTTCCATCACACAGAACTTGTAGTTCTAGCTTTCTATCCTTAGATTTCTGTAAGGTAACTTATTATGTGTAGTCTTTTGAGATGGTTCATATTAAGCTGTTTGATTTTATTAAGTACAGTTGACCCTTGAATAACAAAGGTTTGAACTATGCAGGTCCACTTATATATGGTTTTTTTTTTTTTCAATAAATACCATAGTACCATAAATACATTTTCTCTCTATGATTTTCTTAACATTTTCTCTTCTCTGGGCTTATTTCATTATAAGAATACTATATATAATACATATAACATATAAAATAGGTGTTAATTGACTATGTATGTTATTAGTAAGGTTTCCAGTCATTGGTAGTCTATATTCATTAAGGTTCTGGGTAGTCAAAAATTATATGCAATTTTTGACCGTGTTAGGGGTTGTGCCCCTAACCTCTGTGTTGTTCAGGGATCAAATGTGCTGATCCAAGAAGTGGTCTAAACTGTGTTTTATCTTTATTTTTCCTGTTGTGTTCTATGTGCATTTAAATATTATAAAATGCATTTCATTTTCTAAGTGGGGGAGCATGTAGTATTAAAATGTATCATTAAAAGCAGATTTAAAGCACCCACATGCATGCCATTTTATAAGGCTGTATGGTAGCCTGCTGTATGTCTCTACTATAGCTGCATAAACATTCCAATCGTACAGGCCCCAGAGTTCTCAAAGTACAATCTAGGGACCCCTTCAGGTCCCTGGGACCCTTTCGTTTGGTCTTAAGGACAAAATTATTTTTCCAATAATACAAAGACATTTTTATTTTTTATTTCTATTATTTATATTACCATGTTATTCTTTAAAAGAATTAATAAATATCTCTTAACTATCACAATTTTATTTTCTAATATGGTAAATGTTGGTAGATATAACCCACATAAGCAAACACAGCTTGAGACTGTCAATAATTTTTAAGCCTGTAAAGAAGGCGGGTGAGGTTCTGAGACAAAAAAAGTTTGACTCCATGTAAAAAAAAAAAAAGTTTGAGAAACTTTAGATTGTTACCAGTTTGGGGCTACTCTATTTTGGAACTTTAATTTATGTGGAAATATGGACATATACATATAATTGTTGGTCTGTAGGTAAAAAATGTGTCTAGATAACCAATCTCACTCCAACCCCAAATTAGTTCCTTCTTTTGAAAATGTATTTAACTATTCAAAAACCAACTTCAGAAGCTGGAAGAGAGTTATTTCCACTTATAAAATAAGTCCTGGTTTTGTTTATTATGGCTAATGTTGAATATGACTAAAAGTTCTTAGAAATTTAGAACTTTGTTCTTATAAATTGAGAATTTAGGTTTGGATTTGAGAGGCAGATTCCTTCGGATTAGAGTGTATGTTGTCAATGAAATCCAAGTCAGAAAAAGGCTCTGAATTTGAGCATAGGTGCTCCTTCCATTGTTAAAAGAAACTACGCGTGCATCTACTATCTTATCGAGATCTGAATCTGGTAGGCCCATCTGTAACAACATATTAAGCCTTTAGAAACACTATTTCTAACCCTATCAATTTTGTTTTTTGGTACTAAAACCTTCTTCTATTATAGCCATTAATTTGTTAGTGATATAGAACAGATTTGAATTTGCCTTGGTGAAAGCATTTTAAAACAGGTAGAGGCTCTGTTGATATTTTCACATACTGATATCTATAACTGAAGTATAGCGTTTTATTTAAGCAATAGTGATCTTTCAAAAATAGAACCATAAATACCACTGAGATTCACAAATCAGCTAATGATTCTCCCTTGGAGTTGACAGCCAATGTTCAGTCTCTATGTATCTGTCATGCTCAGGACAAAAGACAGCTCAATGTTCAGTCTCTATGTAACTGTCATGCTCAGGACAAAAGACAGCTCAATGTTCAGCCCCTTGAGTTCTGTCAATTACTGATACATTCAGTCATGATGTTATAACTATAATCTGCATATTTGGTCTTCATTTCAACCAGTCAATTTCAATATTGGGTGAGGGTATTGGAGAGCAGAGGCAATTTGTGTGCTGTGGAAAAGTATATTTTTAAATTTATTTATTATTTTCAGCATAACAGTATTCATTATTTTTGCACCACACCCAGTGCTCCATGCAATCCGTGCCCTCTATAATACCCACCACCTGGTACCCTGACCTCCCACCCCCCGCCCCTTCAAAACCCTCAGATTGTTTTTCAGAGTCCATAGTCTCTCATGGTTCACCTCCCCTTCCAATTTCCCCCAACCCCCTCTACCCCAATGTTTATAGCAGCAATGGCCACGGTCGCCAAACTGTGGAAAGAACCAAGATGCCCTTCAATGGACGAATGGATAAGGAAGATGTGGTCCATATACACTATGGAGTATTATGCCTCCATCAGAAAGGACGGATACCCAACTTTTGTAGCAACATGGACGGGACTGGAAGAGATTATGCTGAGTGAAATAAGTCAAGCAAAGAAGGGAGTTGTGGAAAAGTATTTTTAGCATTGTAATTGTTTTGTTTTAGTCACAATGTTTTTAAAATTCAAAGAACAGATTAGAGGAAATGGAATTTATTAATAAGAATCTTGTTCTTATAATGACAGATTTTTAATCTCCTATACAATCCTTTCCTTCTGCAATATAAATCAAAGGGAAGAACAGTAGACTGCGAACCCTGTGAGAGTAGGAACCATGTCTGTTTTTCACTCCTGTCTCAACAATGACCATAACATGAGTTCATATAAATTCACTGAAAGAATCTATGGATGAAAGACTTTTTAAAACTCACTCTAATTTTTAACAAAGATACCATAGCAAATTTTTAGCGAAGGCACCAAAGCAATTCAATGGGAGAAGGGAAGATGTTTTCAATAGAGTTTTAGAGCAACCAGATATCCATCTCTGAAAGGATGAATCTGTATGCCTACCTCACACCATACACAAAATCAGTGGAACATTACCTAAATATAAAAGCTAAAACTGCAAAGCTTCTTGAGGAATAGAAAAAAAAAAGAATATCTTAATGACCATGGAGAGAAGCAAAGATTTCTTAAGAAAGACACAAAAACACTATCCATAAAAGGAAAAAAATTGATAAACTGAACTTGATTAAAAACAAATCACTAAGAAAGTGAAAAGACAACCCACAGAAAAAATATTCATATTGTACATAACTGACAGAGGACTTTATTTCTAGACTATACAAGGAACTCCCACAAATTAATAAAGAAAAGCCAAGAGCCCAATCATTTTCTAAGCAGGATCAAAACAACCAGTAGAGTGGTAACTTGTGTATTCATTCAGGCATGTTGCTGCTACTTGATCCTGTGTTAGAAACTGTGCACATGCACCGTTGATAAAATAAATGGCAAGAAGCTTTCAGTTTAATCAGGGAGGCAGAAAAGTGAATGGGAAATTATAACTGTGAAATGGCAGTGAAAGCCTAGATGGTGCGTGGTTAAATTCAAGAGCAGCCCTGAAGGTCACATGACTGGTTTCATTTCCTTGTATTCCAATTTTCATTAGTGCCACTTCTACCATACATACTTAAGGCTCTCTCTATTTTATACCAAGATATAAGGCCATGACCATGGTGAGGTTTAATTAATTACTCGTAGAATGGAAAGACAGATGCAAAATTTCAAATGGAGGGACATTCTTGGAATTTTCTTGTTGATCACTGTGGGTGTGTGGCTTTAGACCCAACTTCTTGAGAGTGTTTCATGCTGGTAAGTATATAATTGAATCTCTCTAATCCTAGATGTGGTTGGATATACGTGTATAACAATTACACTAAAAGAAGTACATTTCCAGCTTAAAAAAAAAAGCAATAAAAACTAAGTACTGCTGAATGTCACTATTTAGAAAAAGATCAACTTGCTTTGTTGAAGCTTTCAAGATTATCCTTTTCTACAAACGTATTTAAAGACAAGGGTGGCAGGAATTAAACTGAAGCCAACATTACAAAATAACTACCAATATAAATGAATAATTTCAAAAAATAAATCCTAGCCATGCTCAGAGATACTTGTTTGTACTAGGGCATGCTCTCTCCCTGTCTATGTGTGTCTCTTTGCATCTATACACATACATATACATGTCTACCTATCTGTAACTATGTCCATGTCTCTCCTCCAGGCATACTTAGTTAAGTTGAGGTCCTTGTCTTTTTTCTTTTTCCAAGATGATTTTACATCAATAATTTCTATGAACACATCTGGTGTTTCTTTAGAGCCTAAATTTACTAAATGTTATATCTCATGAAGGAAGGATTTATGCTTTTTAAACATAAATTCTTTTTATTTTCTCTAGGCTCTTCCCTCTCTACTCAAAGCTGATGATTTCTTAAACCAAAATGGTTGGTTAGAATCCAATCACGAATATAACGGCAACTGAGTAAATAAAACCATGAAGTAAGTGTAAAATATTAGTGTCCAGACATCTGAGATGTATGTGGCTACTATGAACCTTCCACAGCTGTACCGACCTGGAGCTCACATGGTTCCCCAGATTTAACAGGACCCATTACCAGTAAGAGTTTTATTTGCTTAATAAATTACATTCTAAAGCACAATAGCCTAGGTTCATAGCTGTAAAATTCCCAAATATTGTCAATGACCACTCTCTGGTCATAAATAACAGAATAATCTATGACTCATTGGATTTTTGATTCCCAGGGCAATTCTTTCTCACCATTACTCAAAAATGTAAAAAAGTGCCTCTGCGTGGCATTTTATGGAGGTTATAAATTACTCAAAGGAGATGACATAGGACAGATTTGTAGGCCGAGTAACAGGAACCAGCCAACCAAACGTGTAAATTAAAGAACTAGTGACAAAGAAGAGGGCTAGTGAAAGAATTCTGAAATCCTAAGAATAGATCAGGATTAACTATGAAAAGAGAAGAAGAGAATGGAAGGAAAGTGATGCAAAACCACTCGTGGAACATTTGTGCTAACGGTCCAGGGCAATGCATTAAAGTAATTGAACTGTCACCTGGTGACTTCACTTGGAATGTATTTTACATCTGCAGTCTTATTTGAATAGATCAAGGGTAGATACTGATATCGAACAGGTGCCACACAGATTAATCTTGGAAGATTATTTTTAATAACTAATAGCAATTTTCAAATGTGGTTAATACTTGCTTTATTTAGGCATCTACCACGTACTGAACAGTTGCTGTGTCCTCTCCCCACGAAGCGAGTAACTCAGATATTGAAATTAACAAGGCACAGCCCTGCTGTCCCCTGGAAAACCTCGTGGTCGGGGCAAGAGGGAGATGGTTAAATCAGCAACCACACACACACAAGCCCTGAGCTATCACAGGGGAGGTCCCCGCACTGGATGGTGTAGACTAAGGGCACCTAACCTAACTGGGCTGGAGATGGGGAATGAAGGCTTGGGAGAAGTTTGCTGGACAGTACAGTTCGAGGAAGTTGGGAAGATTAGGACGGAGAAACGGTTTTCTTGGCAGATGGAACAGAGTGAGTTAAAAAGGCATGGAGAGCCTATTCAGGGAACAGACAGGGACAAGTGAGGGTGGGGAAGGTAAGGGGGCAATCACGATAGGGTTTCCTCTGCCAAAGAGGAGGGCGGCATTACTCTGCAGGCAAGCAGGACAATGACAAGATCAGATTGGCATCTAGAAAGATTATTCTTTCAGCACCATGGCTAATTTCATTATAACACCATTTCATCAGTCAAGCATTTTTAGCTTTTAAACAGAACAATCTAGGAAACTAAAAATTTATCTTTATGAAAATTAATTATGAAAACCAGAACAAAACAGACTTGTTTATATTCTTCTTATCTGTATGGAACATGTAGGAGAAATCCAATGATTTTCTGTGGAAAAGGAAGGTGTCCCTTTCACAATGATAGCTTAGGCACATGCAGAGATGTGTTGCTTTTTACATCTTGATTGCTCCCTCTCCTTTCATTATGTTTTTTACTTTTTTTCCCCCTTAGTAAAATTTTAGCTGAGGCCCTGGTAGAATGAAGAAGAGCTCATGAGCCAGAGAGGCTGTGTTGCCCAGCATGGTAAAGTTTACAGCGAAGGTACAAGGGACTGAAAGTGCAGATAAGGGAATGTTCCTTGTGATTCATGTAAAGAGCACGGGAAGAGAAAGATTTGAGTCAATAACTTTGGGACCAGATGATTATTTACTGAGGACTTTAAACTTTCCAAAGCTAATGGTGAATTGAGAAAAGTAGGGAAAACCAGAGGTTCCCAGTGTGAGGAGCTGTAGAATCTTCTAGGAAATTCAGGAAGGGATATAAGGGAGAAAAAGAAGAGAGGACAGGAAAAGGGAAGGGAAGGGTGCTTGAGGAAGACAAGCAGTGAGAGGAGGAACAAAAGGGCAAGCCAGGGGAGGACAGAAAGGAGAGGAGAGGGGAAGGGAGGGGAGGAGAGGAGAGGGGAGGGCAAGGCAGGAGAGGAGAAGAGAAGAGAAGAGAAGGAAAGATAGGTCAGAGGGGAGTACAACTAGATTTTCAGTCCCTAAATCCAGGTGGGCTGACCCAGAAGCTACAAGAGAGGGGCCTGGGCCTGTAGCTCTATGTGGGTGAGCAGCCAGGTTTGGGATCCTGGTGTGAATTCTCAGACTCACTGAGAGGGAGACAGGCTCCATTTTTTTGTCTGTTTTTGAAACAAATAAAGTTCCAGTTGGATATAAACTTCTTAGATTCCAGGGCAAAAATAATGTACCCTGGCAAGGGACTTTTTTTTTTTTTTTTTTTTTTTTGCTTAAGTTTTCCTTGCTTTATCTCTTTGATAATTCTTTGTAACTTGGTACTTCTGAAATGAGGTATCAAATATCACTTTCGGTTTTCAAGAATCCAGGAAAGAATAAAAATAAATACATACCTAATAAATAATCATTTTAAAGGGTTCTTTACATGAAAGTTCATAAGAGAAACCCAGAACTCAACAGCAAAGTGAAGTTATTTTAGGAACCACTATTCCTAAGTAATTCCTATCATCATCTGACTTGAGAAAAATAAAGAACTCTTATGGGCTTCCTTTTTCATTTGAAAACTTTACATGATGTCTCAGGAGACAGACAGAATCATAAAATCCCTAAAGAGGTGCCTTGGGGGTAATTAGTTCTAGATAGCTAATAACAAATGCTTGAGAAAACAGAGACAGCTCCAGAGGTTTTAATAAGAGCATCTTTCCAAGGATTACAACATTCCCACAGGACACTTAAGATCCTTAAGTAAGAGAGAAGAAGCAATTCACTGACTTTTCCTTTAGTCATGAAGCTTTACTAACTTATGCTGTTCCTGTATGATTTAAAACAAAGAGCCCTTTTAAAATTTTTCTTAGCGCAATTCAACTAAATACAGAATTGTTCATCCTATAATTTGATATATGGAAACTGAAATATTGGGGGGAAAACACAAATTCCATGCATTGTTTAATACAGATAGTATTAAACTATCTCCAATAGTCTAAGCTATACTCCAATAAAGGAATGTAGAGATTGAATAATAAAACACAATTGTTTCATATGAGCAAATATTGAAAATCTGGCATTAAGGACTCTGTGCTGTACTCCTAAGGGAACTAACTGGGTGATCAACTTCAACCTGAAAGCCATTCATTCTTTTTGTGCTTCCATTTTCATTTCAATAGGGTCCCACATATTGATGAGAAAAACTAATACTGACAACATACTCATATACCAAATCAGAGTATCAGTCTAGCCTTAGAGTCTGAGTAATTCTACATTGGCCCAGGAAGGTTTTTAGCTAGCATCATGACTGGGGAAGTTTTCATTATCTTCATTCATAGGACAGTCTATAGCAGAGACAGGAATTTATTTATTGATTTAAACCAAGAAAAAGCAATCCACTTTCAAAGCACTGAGGCTAGAGTGGCCTTTTCGTTTTTTCCTTTCTAGAAGTGCACATTTTGGGACCAAAAGACTATTGGAGCATTATGCAAAGTCTTACAATGTTTTCAACATTAATACCTAAGATAAGGGTACCCAGAGAAAAAAAAGTACAGCTGCCTTTGGAACATTCAGGACCACCCAAGCTGTATTCTCGAAGTTTGCTGATGTGCTATATGAGGGGAAAGAGGAATTTAAACATGAGGGATATTATGAAGACTTAAATAATGTAAGATTTAATAATATAAAGCACCCACTTAATGTCTATTGTTTTAAAGAACTCTCAAGTGGAAGAAGAGCAAATTTAAATTGAAGGCATTTTATGTTTTTATTAAAAAAAAACACATAAGTGTGTGGTGTGTAGGTATATATACACATTCGAAGTTCACTCATATGAAACAACTCTGCTTTCCAATTCAGTCTCTAAACTTGTTTATATAAAACCAATTAAACAACTGGCATTTATTTTATGATTCTGTAAAACTTCCTGATGTTTCAGTTTCCAATTTAAAAAATGATAGAGTGAACAGTTCTGTACTTAGTTGAATTTTATTTAGAAAAGATAAGTATTTATTTTAAATCCAATAGGAGAAGGACACAACACATTTGGGGACAGCAGAAGGCATGCAATAAAATATCATAAGTTCTAAGACAAAACATACATGACTATGTTATGAAACAGCTCTCTGCTGCGGGTCAAATCCCCCATGTACACAGTACATCTCTCACATAGAAAGGTGGAACTTTTCTGTATGTTGGAATACTTTAGATAATTTAAGACAATTTTTTTTCCAGTGCATGAGTGGCCTGCAATAAAAAGGCAAGTCATTTAATAACAAGAAAAATTACCAATTTACCTTAGGTTTGAGGCAAGTTTAAAGTGTTAGCCCTATAAATATATTTCAACCCAACAAGTTGTACATGCAGACAAGCACAGAATAAGTAATATTTTCACAAAGTCAACATTAGATAACTTAATTACTTTTGGTAGAAAATTTCAGTGTCTTGCTTTTCCTATTAAATTCTAAATGCAGGCTAATTGTGGTCTTGGCCTTATTGATCACACATGAAAAGGTGCCTGGACATAAGCAACAGCCGTATATATATACACACACATACATATACATGTACATATATATGTATGTGTGTGTATATATATACATACATACATGTATGGGCTTGAAAGGAAACATTATTTCACCTTGGTGAATAAAGCCATAGAATAAGCTATTTCCTGGGAAAGTAGAGAAAATTAGTTTGACCTTTTGTTTTCCTCTTTTTGGATGGCCTACATGCTTTCAAACATCTTTTATTAAAAAGGATCAATAAAGACCATTCAAGTGAGATTTAAAAATAAAACCCATTCCCATTTATACAAGGCAAGGAATAAGACTTTCAATTCCTCAATTCCTCTCCTATTTTCTTTCCTGCCTTCCTTTTTTTTTTTTTTTTAAATAAGAAGTACATGAGTATTAAAACGGCCAAGGTAAGTTCTATAGATAACTTACTATTCAGTTAGTGTTACTGTATTTGATGGCCCTCTGCCTGTTTACACCTTACATTGATGTTCAGCTTTGTTTTTACTCTTCCAGATTTCTTTCACAAAAAACAAAAACAAAAACAAAAACCCAACAACAACAACAAAAAAACCCTCAGTCTGACAGAATATTGCGTTATAAAGAAGAAATGAAAACTTTAGCTGGGAAAAAAGTCTTGCTCACAACACCGAATACATCTCCCATCTCTAATATAGTATACTTGCTAATAATGCCAGCTACTTGCAATGAGAAGTAAATGAGAAAGAGTGCTTACTGTCCCACAGATGGGGGCACAGAGCTAAGAGGGAGGCTTGCACTTCTGGCTTTGATCTGACATTGACTTGGTGGGCAAGAGGAGAGAGAGTGGGTCAAAAAGTAATCATTACTCATTTATCCATTTGTTCAATATTTGGGAGAGCCTGCCATGTGCTTGGTAATGCCCTAGATGGCATTAGCGGAAGATGTGCTATGGGCTAGCAGTTTTATCTGCATTCGTTTGTGTACCATCTTAATAGAAATAATATTTTTAGATTTTATGACTTACTTTAGATGGGGAAACTGAGGTTCAAAGAGCCTATTTAGCTTTCTTAAATCACATCAACCAAGGATTGAGCTATGACTGTGTCCCAATTTTGTCTCATTTCAAAGCCCAGGAGCTCTTGACCACATTGTGGCGATTCCACAAAACACCATTAGATGTATTCATGTGCAATAACATCACCCTCTTCTGAAATACGGGTATCATCAGGAGAGGCAACCCGACTGCTATCAACGATTCACAGTATATTGTAAAATACATTGCCATGTCTTCCTCTTTTCTATAACTTTAATATAAAAGTAATAGATTCTCATTGTAATAAATCAAAGGACACAGAACTGTCCAAAGAGTTAACAGGCTTTCTCCTCATCTTTCAAACTTCTTTTAACCAGTATTCAAAGTCTGGTATTTTTCTGTTCATACCTTTTTTCTCTGCTCATGCTAACTGCAACAAATAAATACAGACATGGTTTTTTATAAAGCAGTAAAAATTTTTCTTTTTCTTTTTTGATCATAGATGCTGCTTCAATGGGAATATCAGCGGAGGGGTGGTGATAGAGTTTTGGAAAACCAGGGAAACTGCCAGAGGAAAGTAGGTCTGGGTGGAGTTATCAGAGTTTAACATTTCATCAAGAAAACATATTTTTCCTTTCTTCTCAGGCACTATCTAGAAAATTAGTCATTAGTAAATTAGCAGTGACTATACATAATAGCAGCATGACTATACATAAGCTGGTGTCTACACACGTATATTTAATAAATTGCTCTCCCTCATATATAAATACACATGATGCTACTGATAGATTGCAATCTAGAACATGCCTTCCTGTTCCAATACAAATGGGTCTGCATTTTCTTCTAACTTGGCAGGGTTAAAAAACAGACTCGTCATAAGTGTGTAATGTCTTGAACTAAAATAGACTTCCTTAATGATTTGTTTTCTCCAATTTCACCACAAAATGTAATGCAGCCAACAAAAGAACTATTCTTCCCCCACGTATAATAACATGTTATTCAACAATCATGTAAGAAAGCCTATACATAAGACTGCCAAGGATCTGAAATTGAGTTTCTAACTGAAATGTTTGGGAAGAAAAAAATTTTTTTGAAGTTTCACTCCAAGGCTTTGAGTGAAGTGATATAAATATATAGGAATATACAGTTTGCTTTACTACAGTAACATGCTTACAGAAGTAGTTATGGTTTACTTTATAACATGGGTCACTGAAAACATTAACCATAAAAACATATAAAAATACAAACAAGTTCTCAGTAGCCCATTTACTTTGTAGCAGAACAAACAATTTAATTGCTTCTGTCCCTGTAGGGGTGAACAGCTCCTGATGAAGTTGGGTCAGGAGCACCCTTCGGCTCTTGCGGAGCTTATAACTCACATGCCATACACCCCAACTCTCTCAAGACATCAAAGGAACCACACCTCAGCAAGTAGGTAAGAGCCTAGGTAAGAGAAGAAAAGGCAACCCTGGCCCAGTATACCCTAAGGAAATGGTAATGAATTAAGTATCTTTTTTTCTTTCTTTTTTTAAGGAGAACTGCAAAAGAAAGAAGGATTACAATGCTATAAAAGCTAATTAAAGAGAGAAAATGCGAATCTACAAGTCTTCTAAAAGACAGACTTAGTCTTATAATTTACCTCATAATCACGAGCCCAAAAGAAAATCATAAAATTACAGAATATTGAAACATATAAACATACCATCTGAATGCATATTAATGCATGTTTATGGTACAAATATGACAATGGATATCAATGTTACCAAAAATGTAGGTATCTCCTGAATCTGTTATATATCTGGGAAACATAACTGGGTAACATAAAATGTTAAAATGTAACAGCCAAGAACATGGCTAATGAATTTTAAAACATTGGAGTATCAAGGACAGATTGTTGTAAAGACTTAAAGTCAGTTTTCTCTAAATAAAAGTTTTCTCCCAAGTGGGGGGAAAAATGCTACCTGTGTAGTAGTGGGGGCGGGGAGACTAGTACAACACACACACACACACACACAAAACATACATATAATGGAGGTAGCACACATATACACACACACTGGTCTAAATAATAAGTGAATTTTTGCATTTTGGAGTTAGGTGGGGAGTCTAGGTTTAAATCTCATCTATTATATGCCACTTACATGGTTTTAGGTAAGTCACTTCACCCTTTGTCTTGTGGAAGATGTCTATTCCTTGAAAGATATTTCCTTATATTCATTTTAGAGTCTATACTTTGGGTTACATTTCCTCATGGAGACAAGAACATGACAGGTAGAAGCTTTGGGGGTAATGTTAAAGAAAATAAAAAAGTACGGGGTGCCTGCGTGGCTCAGTGGGTTAAGCCTCTGCCTTTGGCTCAGGTCATGATCTCAGGGTACTGGGATGGAGCCCCGCATTGGGCTCCCTGCTCAGTGGGGAGCCTGCTTCCCTTCCTCTCTCTCTCTGCCTGCCTGTCTGTCTACTTGTGATCTCTGTCTGTCAAATAAGTAATCTTTAAAAAAAAAAAAAAAAAGTATGGTACAAACTAGGAATCCCAATGCTAAGCGAAAACTACTACTGCAATTTTGAGTATTTATTTTGGCAATGTGCACAATAATAAACACATCTCATACAAAAACTTCTGTCTGGTACTAATATAAAAGCCCTCTGAAAATATAACCATTATTTGGTGAAATTTCCAATTTCCTAACCTGTTGTTATAGTTTATTAGCTATGTATCTTTGACTCAGCATTAATGAGATGAACTTTAAAAGACTGAAAACATTTAGCATAAATTGTAAATGGGTAAAAAGAACTTGGGGCCGTTATCTGCTATCCATGTGTTACTGAAAGAAGAGGCATGAACTTTATTAGGAAAAAAATAAAATGCGGAAAAAGAATCTTTTGTAATAAAAATATACACATAAAAAGTATTGGATTTCACAATCAAAATCCAATGAGAATTCTCCCCCTTTGGCAGTCAAACAAAAATTCCAGGAAAATAGTTTAAATTCCCTTCACAAAGTTCTAATGTAGCTATTGGTTATTAAATTGCAAATATAAGAACTAATACTTAGGTATAGATATCTGACCGATTCTTGCTTATGTACCTATAAAACTCAGAATGTTTTTTGCATTTAATATAATTAACATGCAATTATGGTTACAGCATCCAACGTCTATTTACTTAATGTAATTTCATACAGATGTATTATAATCTCCTAGAATTCTATTTAAACTTTAATATAAACAATTCACCTAGAGGGATAGGTGGTATTTGTGCTTATTTTTGAGAGAAGAATGTTTTAAGGAAGGGGGATAACTTGATAATGAATTAAGAATAAGTCCATTTAATTTCTAAAATTCTGATAAGCATAACTTACATAATGCTCTGTACTATATAGGGCGTAGCTTAAAAAAAATCATGCATGCCCCTAAATTCATATTTTAAAAATACAAATGATCAGTTAGGATTTGTCTGCTTGTAAGCCTGAAGAACACTCTGTGGCCGGTCAATAGGTCGTTCGGCACATGTGGGTCAGGGCCTCAGCTGGGAACCTGACCCTGGGGTTCTAGCTCAGACCCCCCTGCCATTAACCCGCTTTGTGATTTCACTGGAGTTGCAGAGCCAATATGTCAGTATGTCCCACAAGGAAATTTACAAAAACAGTCACACGAAGTACTGAAGAATGTTACTTCATTGCATCTTATATACATGGATTCTATATACGGATGCATATATTACAGCCAATTACAGCCAACCTGAAGTGGAAGGATCTTTTGAGAGAGGCAATTATTACAGGGAATGAAACAGGAAACATTCTTTTTCATTGCTCAGGGAAACACGGACATTTGTTTCTTGTCTCCTGGTAAAAGCAGAAAAAACTCTCCAGTATTTCAGAAGTTAGTGGGTCTCCCCAGAGGTTCCGAGAAGAGCCTATGCTAAATACTCCTAAGCTGAGGCAACCTTCCTGGTTCCTTCCTGGAGGTTCCATTCACCAGCAGCGACTGCTGGCAGCACACTCGGCTCAAGCTGGACAGTCGATGGTGGACAGCCAGGCGGGTGGGCACTACGGGGAGTGTGCCTGGCAAGGACAGCTGGGGATGAGGAAGGGGAGGCTGACATTTCTTTGGTAATAAAAATGCAATTTATATAAACTATAGGAGACCTGGTGAGAAAGAAAAGAGGTAATTGTTCACATTCCAAACGTTTTAATATATAGACTGTGTAACCATCACTCATGAATAGTGCAGCTGCTAACAATTTCTGTTTTTTTCCCTAGGATAAAAATCATGCTGAAGCCAAGAGATGCTTCTCTAGTGAATGATATTTTGAAACTCTGGTCAAAACATAACTGTGACATAATAAATTTTTAAGAAGTCAGGAAAGCTTGTAGACTGAAATTTGAAAGAAGACCCAGTTTTTACCCCAATTAGGAAGGACCACATTTCAGCTTTCACTACAGTGGCAGGCTCAGTCTTTGGAGGGGAAAAAAAGGCCAATTCTGCATGCACATCTGTTTCCAGTGTGATGCTGGTATGCAAACTATTGTCTATTGGAAGTGCGTTGTGGTAATGTTTGCCAGGGTTAAAGGCTGGGTCAATTTGATCAAGAAGCTAAAATTAGCTTCTGTGTGTTTTCCTGAAAAGAAAAAAAAAACACTGTAAAGCTCTTTGTTTTCCTTCAAGTGCCATTCTCAGATTTCAGTTTCTGGTGTGTAAACTACCAGGAAACAGACGGCTATGACAAGTGACTTCTTGTTCATCGCGTTCTGCATAATGAAATGGTGCAACACGTTACCTGAGCTGAAGGACACATGGAAAAAGCAAGCATTCGGACCTAATTCAAATTTTCCCATTTAAAAATATTAACATTATAAAATTATTTAAAGTGAATGCATTTGGAAATTCAAAACCATAGCTATATTTTAAAGTATGTGATGGTTTGGCAAAGCCCAAACACATTAAGAAACTAATCATTCTGAGAAGTATTGGGGTAAGTTTTAGGTCACATATTCCTGGTAGTCTTGACAGTGCTCTGATTATTTTCATAGGAAGTGAGTTTCTTAAGACTCAAAAGAGGGGAAAATTTTCATATAAAAATGCCAAACCAGTAATAATTTGACAAATTCAAAGAGCAGAAAAGAATCACAGAAAAAAAATGCAGTCATGAGATGATTTGAGAAAAATATTAATATACTTCTAGATAAGCAAAATTACTGAGACAATTACTTAATAGTATATATTCAGATATATGGGACAGAAGAAAATGAGATATAAAATGATCTGCTATGGTTGAAGACTGTGTGATGAATAAGCAAATGAACCAAAAACAGATGCATGTTTAGGACATTTATACTCTTAGAGTATAAACTTTTTCTTATATTAGATGCTAAGTTAGATTACAGTGATCTACTTTTACTTCAGTAAAATGCCTCTTTAATATTTTAAACACTTAAATATTAATTTTCAAAATAACCTATAACATAATGACAGATAATATAAAAAATGATCTTTTATGTAACGAGTATTTTTAATTTTTCTGTTTTATTATAAATAGTGCTTAATAAAAAGAAGTCTAAGAGAAGAAATAAAAAGCTTTTCCTCAAAATAAAAAATGTAATAACAAAGGACTTCAACCTAGTTCCGCCAACATGAAAAAACTGTGTATTTGGGTCATTTATACTATAGGATTTCCTTTTTTCTAAACATCTTCTCAATTTCAGTGACTTTTTGTACTTTTTAAATTCGGACCTTTAAAAATCTTTTTTTAAAGATTATTTATTTATTTATTTGACAGACAGAGATCACAAGGAGGCAGAGAGGCAGGCAGAGAGAGAGAGAGGAGGAAGCAGGCTCCCCACTGAGCAGAGAGCCCGATGTGGGGCTCAATCCCAGGACCCTGGGATCATGACCTGAGCCGAAGGCAGAGGCTTTAACCCACTGAGCCACCGGGTGCCCCGTCACACTCTATTTTTAATTGTGTGGATCTCCTGGTACTAACTCAGGAATATCCATGTATTAGTATTAATAGTCTTTGAACATATATATTTAAAAAAAGATAAAGTATTAATTTACCTTTCTCTTAGTTCCAGCCTTTGGCACAACTATATAATCATGGGGTGCACCTTAGAAAAACCATTTTCTTTTCTTTCTTTTTTTTTTTTAAAGATTTTGTTTATTCATTTATGTATTTGACACAGAGACACACAGTGGGAGAGGTAACACAAGCAGGGGGAGTGGGAGAGGGAGAAGCAGGCTTACCTCCCACAGGGCAGGGAGCCCGATGTGGGACTCGAACTCAGGACCCTGGGATCATGACCCGAACTGAAGGCGGATTCTTAATGATTGAGCCACCCAGGTGCCCCAGAAAAACCATTTTCAACCAAAGAGATATGTGCCTCTAGTGGGATGCAATTAGTTTTTAGATGACTCTCTTACCATTAATACTACAAAAGCTTGCAAATGATTAAAAAACAAAGATCATGAAATTGCAGCAATTCAGTCACATGTTTAGGATCCACTTCTAATTCTAGTTTTCCTGCTATTTCCACTACGTCTGCAGGTACTTCCTCCATTGAAGTCTTGAACCCTTCAACGTCATCCATGAGGGCCAGAATCAACTTTTTTCAAAGCCCTGTTCATGGTGATATTTTGGTCTCTTTCCATGAATGTTCTTAGTGGCATCTAGAATGGTGAATCCCTTCCAGAAGGTTTTCAATTTAGTTTGCCCCGATTCATCAGAAGAATCACTATCTATGGCAGCCATAGCCTCATAAAATGTATTTCTTAAATAATAAAATCTGAAAGTCAGAATGACTCGTTGAGCCATGGGGTGCAGAATGAATATTGTGTCAGGCATGAAAATAACATTAATCCTGTACACCTTGATCTGAGCTTCTAGGAGACTGTCAATGAACAATATTTTTTTTAAAAGATTTTATTTGTTTATTTGACAGAAAGAGACAGAGAGAAAGAGAGATGACTAGTAGGCAGAGAAAGGGGGGGGGGGGAAGCAGGCTCCATCCTGAGCAGAGAGCCTGATGTGGGGCTCAGTCCCAGGACCCTGAGACTATGATCTGAGCCAAAGGCAGAGGCTTAACTCATTGAGCCACCCAAGCACCTCAAGCAGGAATATTTTGAAAGAAATCTTTTTTTTTCTGAACAGGTCTTACAGGTAGGCTTCAAATATTCGGTAAACCATGCTGTAAACAGATGTGCAGTCATCCAGGCTTTGTTATTCTATTTAGAGAGCACATGCAGAATAGATTTAGCATAATTCTTTTTTTTTTTTAAGATTTTATTTATTTATTTGAGAAAGAGAGACAATGAGAGTGAACATGAGCGAGGAGAAGGTCAGAGGGAGAAGCAGACTCCCTGCGGAGCTGGGAGCCCGATGCGGGACTCGATCCCGGGACTCCAGGATCATGACCTGAGCCGAAGGCAGTCGTCCAACCAACTGAGCCACCCAGGCGCCCCAATTTAGCATAATTCTTAAGAGCCCTGGGATTTTAGGAATGGTGAATAAGCATTGGCTTCAAGTCACCAGTTGCATTAGCCCCTACCAGGAGAGTTAGCCTGTCCTTTGAAGTTTAGAGGTCAGACACTGACTTCTCTTTGGCTGTGAAATTCCTAGGTAGTATCTTCTTCCAAAAGAAGGCTGGTTCCCCACATTAAAAATCTGTTCTTAGGGGAAGCCACCTTCATTAATGATCTTAGCCAGATCTTCTGGATGGTTTGCTGCAGCTTCAACATCAACACTTGCTGTTTCACCTTGTACTTTTATGTAGCGGAGATGGCTTCTTTTCTTAAACCTCATGAACCAACCTCTGCTAGCTACATACTTTTCTTCTGCAGTTTCTTTACCTCTCTCAATCTTCACAGAATTGAAGAGAGGGCCTTTCTCTGGAATAGGCATTGTCTTAAGGAAATAGTGTGGTTTGATCTTCTAGTTGGATTAAAACTTTCCAAATATTAACAATCAGGCTGTTTTGCTTTTGTATCATTCACACGTTTACTGGAGTAGCACTTTTAATTTCTTTCAGGAACTTTGCTTTGGATCACATCCTGGCTGTGCGGTACTTTTGGCCTGTCTTGGCTTTCAACATGCCTTCCTCACTCAATCATTTCTAGCCCATTTATAGTGAGAGATGTGCGACTCTTTCTTTCACTTTAATACTCAGAAACCTCTGCAGGGTGGTTATTTGGCCTGATTTCAATAATGTTGTGTGTCAGGGACCAGGTAGGCTCAAGGAGAGGAGAGAAAGGTGAACAATCAGTGGTGCAGTCAAGTATATACAACACCAATCTGCTGTCTTATATGGGTGCAGTTTGTCGTGTTCAAAACAATCACAATAGCAACATCAAATATTATTGATCACAGATCACCCTAACAAATATAATAATAATAAAAACGTTTGAAATATTATTAGAATTACCAACATATGACCCAGAATCATGAAGTGAACAAATGTTGTTGAAAAAATGGCACCAGTAGATTTGCTCAACACAGGGTTGCCACAAACCCCCAATGTGTGGGAGAGAAAGCAGTATCTACAAAGCATGACAAAGTGAAGTGTGATAAGACGATGTCTCCCTGTACAGATCCTTAGTGAATCCCCCTGATTTCAGAACTGTGAGTGACTTCTGCCCTCTGTGATATGTGTCAACTCCTAATGAATGTAAAGTTTTCTGGGTTTGCTGGGCAGGTAGGATCCCTCCCTGAGTCCTGTGGCCCTGGATCCTCACAAAAGCAGCATGTGTGTCTGCTGGGAACCCTGTCTGAAATAGAGAATCTCAGCCCCATCTGAGACCCACCAAAGACAGGCTCAGAGCAATTCAAGCAAGTTTGAGAAGTCCTATTGGGAAGAAGCTAATTTCTTCTATTCTGCTTAGCTCATTCATATTCTTCGATCTGCTTTGTGTTCAGAAATTAGATGAGATCCCTCCTCTGCTCCTTTTTTGATGCTGTGAGCATATAATCTTTCTTCCTTTTACTATCTTTCTAAGGGGGCCTTCAGCAGTAGAAGAAACAAATGCTTGTGTCAATTCCACTTTCTTGAACTGGGGTCCTACCTCTCACATTATGGGGCCTTCTCTGAACTACTTTATTTGGAGCACCAAGATATTCTTTCAAGAAGATTCAATAGCTTGAAAAGGGCTCACTCCCTGTCACTTTTTTGAATGCCACTATAGAGGCTGACTGATTGAAACAGTAACACAGGAGGTATATTTGATGATGATGTAGTTTGTATTCCTGAAGATACAGCCTCATTATTGCAATGCTACAAGTTCAAAACAAGCCTTTTAACGATTGGTTTAAAAAGAATTACAGAAGGTAGTTACCTTGGGGATTTCAAGAATATACACATAAAGGATAAAATAATAATAATAATAATAATAAACCTAACCCAATGTTATGCAAGCAGGTACCTATAAGAGGAAATAAATTGTCCCACGGCAGATTTTTAAAGTGCTATACACACATATTTTCTTTATTTGGGGTGTGGGGAGCCAGCAAGTACAAGCAGGAAGGACAAGCAGAGGGAGAAGGAAGAAGAAGACTCTCTGCTGAGCAGGAAGCCCAATGTGGGGTTTGATTCCAGGATCATGGCCTGAGCTGAAGGCAGACACTTAACCAACTGAGCCTCCCAGGTGCCCCTGTACACAGAGATTTTAAAAGTGCTGTATCACAAACAACTTGGATGGAAGTGAGACAGTGTGTTCTGGGACAGTGGGTAGATAATGTAGGGGCTCTAGTGATCAGTAGCAACTCTACACCAGAGATGAAACTGAAGAGCTCGAAAGAATATTACTTCAGAAACTGTGAACTGGAAAAAAAACAAAGCATATATACTTTGCAACATATATACATCCATATATATGTATATGTGTGTGTATATATATATGTAGATATGTACACATATATCTGATTCTAAATATACGTATAATGAAATCGAAAAACATTAGATTTTACAAGTAGATGTTTTCCCCTAAAAAGTTACTTGTGTCATCTCCCTAACCTGTTCCCCCCCACCAAGGAATCTTTATTTATTTATTTATTTGTTTGTTTGTTTGTTTGTTTGTTTATATATTTTCAGCGTAACAGTATTCATTGTTTTTGCACCACACCCAGTGCTCCATGCAATACGTGCCCTCCTCCCTAACCTGTTTTTTAAGTGAATCTTCTCATTAGGTAAATGGGAATATTACCGTTTATTTAGTAGGTCACTTTATATGTGGGCATGTTTTGTACTTTTCTATTCTTCAATATTCAGTTTCAGAGGAAGTGACTCTTGCCCAGGTCTAACTCAGATTTCTTTCTTCTGTTCCCATGACACCTCTCAGGAGCCTGGTTTTAAGAGTCATCTCACATGCGCTGTCATCGCTAGTTAACACATTAATCTCTTCTTCTAGACTTTCGCTGTCCAATACAGTAGCCACTGACCACAAG
This sequence comes from Mustela nigripes, assembly GCF_022355385.1. Lineage (NCBI taxonomy): Eukaryota > Metazoa > Chordata > Mammalia > Carnivora > Mustelidae > Mustela > Mustela nigripes. The sequence continues at coordinate 2,173,812 of NC_081561.1, forward strand.
TAGTTTTTTTTTTTTTAAAGATTTTATTTATTTATTTGACAGAGAGAGATCACAGTAGACAGAGAGGCAGGCAGAGAGAAAGAGGGAAGCAGGCTCCCTGCTGAGCAGAGAGCCCGATGTGGGACTCGATCCCAGGACCCTGAGATCAATGACCTGAGCTGAAGGCAGCGGCTTAACCCACTGAGCCACCCAGGCGCCCCCACAAGTAGTTTTTGAATCTAAATTTATATTAATAAAAATTAAATAAAATTTAAAATCCAAATCCAGTTCCTCAGTCACACTGGTCACATTTCAACGGCTCAGAGTCCACATGTGGCTAGTGGCAACCACACAGGACAGTGTAGCTATAGAATAATTTCATCATCAGAGAAAGTTCTGCTGAAGAGATCTGCACTATCTAGATCAGGGTTTCTGAACCTCAGCACCACTGACATTTTCTGTCAGTGCTGCTTTGTCATGGGGGTCTGTCCTGTGCATTATAGGGTGTTTAGCAGCTTCTACCCACTAGGTGTCAACAGTATCACCCCAGTTGTGACAGTCAAAAAGGTCCCCAGACAAGGCCCCTGATTGAGAACGAGTATTCTAGACTGTGAACATCTCGACAAGAATAAATTTGCTTGTTTAGCTTTGTGTTCCATATAACTGAGCACAATGCCTGGTGCACCACAGGGCCTCAATGTATGTTTAGGCAGAAGAAAGGAAAGGAAACAGAAAAGGCCCAAGACATGGGTGTTTTCCACTCTAACAATGGTAAAACTCTTCTCTAGTTTAAAAGAAAAAAGCCAACAACAAATACATTTCAATATAGTTATCTTTCTCTAGAAGATAAATGAGTGATAAAGTATGCCTGGCATCTGTTCAGAAATCTACACTTCATAATTATTATTGAAAAGATAGTAACGATGCCTGACACTGAAATAAAATTAAATCCCCTCACAATAGCAAGACATCTCAAAGATAAAAAAATGAAGATAACTATTAGAGCCTCTTTGAGAATATGCCCATTTTACACTGGCATGTGAAAATTTACGCAAGCACTCCAGAAAATCTAACTCCTCTAATCATATCTAGAAAATTATTTGTCAAAAGTGTTACAATTTTTTACATTATTCCTCAACAGCAATTCCACAAACATGAAGGTAGTGATCTTGTTGGCTTTATTTTTGCTCATATAGATATGGGTTTCATGTTTCCAAATCAGAAGGAACCAGCAGAGTTATTGTGGTAAGAGCTTTTGTAAATTGTTTCCTGACCAGCTACAAAGGTACTACGACCACTACAGGAGTAGAGGAAGTCAGATGGCTCTCTCCCGCTGGCCACACTGGCCTCCTCACCATTATGTCAAATCCCTCCCACTCTGAAACCAAAGGAGAAATCAGTGGCCATGTCCTTGCTGCCATTTGTGACAAACAGTCTGAGCAAGAAGGCCTTCCCTCTAGCCCCACCACTTAGCCAATGGTGCTTACCAGTTTCTTTAGTAACATGATGAACCAAAGTGATCCTGCTTTATGCGGTTGGGGGAAGGGAACGTCTATAAACTGCAAAGCACCAAACAGATGCCAGGTTCACTTTTATTTAAGCATTTTAGGAAAGGTGATCAGGTTTTTATTTATTTATTTATTTATTTATTTATTTTTTAAGATTTTATTTATTTATTTGACAGACAGAGATTACAAGTAGGCAGAGAAGCAGGCAGAGAGAGAGGAAGGGAAGCAGGCCCCCTGCTGAGCTGAGAGCCCGATGTGGCACTCGATCCCAGGACCCTGAGATCATGACCCGAGCCGAAGGCAGCGGCTTAACCCACTGAGCCACCCAGGCGCCCAAGGTGATCAGGTTTTTAGCAGAGGGACTAGGGACCTGAAGAGCTCTGTGAATCCAAGAGGCAGGTTTTAGGGGAAGCATGATTTAATAAAGTAAAAACAAACACTGTGGACTGCCATGTCACTCAGGGGAAAGTCAGTCTTTTATTCTACCTTTTGGAGAAATCAGCTGAACAAAGGTATTCCTACTCTTCTTAGGTTTTTGATGAAATCCTGAAAGCTCTTTGAGCACCTGTAGGGATTATTTGAGGAGTTGAAACTCTCTTCTAGAGGTATTTAGCGTACTGAAAAATGAGATGTACTGTAAGTGAAAGCCTAGTTCAGGTGCATACCAACTACTGATCGCTAGGTCTCTGTAAGACCATGGAGCAAGCGCCAGTTAAGATCTGGTGACTTAGTCTTACCACGTCTATCTCTATGCATGACAGTTTTTATAAATTAATAATTCTAAGGATGAGCTTCTTTATGGTCACAGGTGCTCTGTCCTAAAACACATAACCAGAAGATGCTTTTGAAAATAACCTCAGAAATTTCATAAATTCGATGAAAGTTTTCATGATTTGGTTGGAGCTGGATAAAGACTGGGGTGCAGAACGGAAAAACTCCTTAGAGGTTCATTTTTACTTGTAGCATTCTGACTCTCGAGTTGAAATGATGACTTTTTGTTTTGGTCCGGAAGGACATAAAAATGCCAGCACTGCTCACCACTCAGATAACACAAGCAACAAGCTGGCTGCCATGACTGCCTGGATGTTCTGGAAGAAAAAGCGGCAAGTGGAAAAGGCAAGGCAAGGGAAGAGACAGCCAGACACTCATGTCTTAAAAATACTCTGCCACATGAATCCTTAGCTTGACTGTAAACATTCTGTAAGAAAGGAAACAGAGTAAGCATTCGCATTTTAGAAAGCACATCTGCAAAAACCCTTTAGCACAAGAGTTAACTTTTCATTTCTCTCTTTTAAGTTAAACTTCATCTAATGCAGATCCCAAGAGCTCCAGGGAACATGTGACACCTATAATGAACTTTATCAGGTTGTGTCTCTGTGGCCACTTTCCAAATCACACATTCACCCAGCAAAACGTTCAGGTCACACAAGGAAGGAAGTCTTCGGCTACTGAAGATCATTACTAGCACTGAGCGAAACCACTGTCAGTTTCTTGGGGTTAGCCTCTGATCACTCATACAAAGGACGGAAAATTGTTGGCGCCACTGGACCTCTGCCCAGCTCAGCCGTCAGTGGAGCATATGAAAGGCTCCTTCTTTAAAACCAACATGCTGGAAGGGGGCAAAGGGTGGCAGGGACCCTCAGGCACATTAATCAGCAGGGGAATCGGCCCGATGTCACCTCCTGCTGGGCTTCACTGCCCAAACTACATGTGTCAGTGACTCCCAGAAAAGGGGAGGCCCCAGAATAACACTGGAAGCATCAAATGTCCTCCCTTCTCTTCATATGGAAAGCTCATCTCAGAGGTGTCAGGATAAAACATGAGAACGGCATTTGTCCTCAGAGACAAACACGAGTGATTCACTGTTTCACGACACAATGAGAGGAGGAGGACACTGTAATAAAAACTTTATAAGGTGAAATCTAAATCCTGAATGCAGTACACATTTAAAAAACTTTTTTTTTTTTTTAAAGTTTTCTTCCTTTCCTTTCTCCTCCCCTTCCTGAGGGAACACAACACAATGTAATTAAACGGTAAATTACTTGAGAGAGAAATGTTTAGACTCATGACAAATCTTTGTGCAGAAAACAAAACTTCACACCCCACACATATTTTGGATGACCCAGTTCTCCTAGCAAAATAGAAAACGATAGCCAAGCTTGTAGTTTTCAATTTTCAGATGGAAGGGCAGTGAGTTGAGAAATCTTCATTACTTAAAAGTAAGGTAATTTATGGAGGCAGAAATTAACATGAACTCAAGTTGCTCATTAAATAAATAAAGTAAATTAAGAGGTGGCTGGTTAGCTTTTCTCTATTTCTAGTGAAGATCTAAATGGGAAAATATGCTCTCCTTAAAATCACAATGTGCACATTCCTTCAAATCCTCAGAACAATTTCAGAGTTCCTGTTCATTAGAAAATGAAGACTTGTTTATACAGACATAACTGAATCATCAAGGCAGAACTTGGGTTTTAGCTAAATTTATTTTTAAAAAATTAAAGAAATTATTAAGGATTAATATTTTAAAATCAAGTAGTTAAAATTGAAAAGGTAAAAATTGAAAAGTTAAAATTGAAAACTGATTTGCAGGTTAACATGTTTGGCATGCTTCGAAATTAAACAGGCTGACATTAATTTCATCAAGTAGCAAGAAAATGAAAGATACTTTACAAGGTTTCATTAAGGGTCTACCGAAGGTTAAAAAACATTTAAATCTAAGAGAGATTCCATTTAAAATGTTCTCAGTGGTGGGAAAAAAAAAAGTTGGTCTATTTTAAGATACTAATTTCCATCTGGCAGAACAGACCCAGACCTACAATGCTGCATTTCCCTGAGCAATTGCACTGAGGTCCTGGGGCTCCTGGGGGTTACTGAGTGTCAGAGGCACCATGATACATCTTCCCTCTGTTGTCCCCAGTTGGGATCCATCTTTCTTAGCACATGACATCTGTGTGGAGAGTCAGCAACTCCCTCTTTCATTAAATAATAAAACACAGGAAAACCCTTTATTTACAATGTTTTTGTGAGGTTTGATTTAAGCACCAGCATTTGGCTTTTAATATAGTTTTAATTTGAATACAAGATTATTTTTCTCTTATATAAAAGGACTGAAAAAGTTTTCTTATTAAGCTATATCATATGTGAGAATTCTAGAAAATCTAAATTTTAAAAAACAGAAATTACATTCATATGGTTAAATTCTCAAAAATTAACAAGGGATATACTGAACTGCCTCCATCCAGTCCCTGACCACTACCATGCCCAGTGGCCCCTCCTCTCCTGCCTCCTTCAACCAGGCAACCACAGTAACATTCGGATCTCCCTACCAAACTTTTTTTTTTTTTAAGATTTTATTTATTTATTTGTCAGAGAGAGAGAGAGAGTGAGAGCAAGCACAGGCAGACAGAGTGGCAGGCAGAGGGAGAAGCAGGCTCCCTGTAGAGCAAGGAGCCCGATGTGGGACTCAATCCCAGGACGCTGGGATCATGACCTGAGCCGAAGGCAGCTGCTTAACCAACTGAGCCATCCAGGTGTGCTGTTACCCAACCTTTTAATACTACCCAACTTTTTAATACTACACTACTCTATATACACTATTCTCACCTTACTTTATCATCTTATCCTATCTTAGAGGTGTTCCTGTTTCATGAAGAGTGTTCTTGTTCTTTCCTATGGCTGCAAGCAAGTAATATAAAATTATCATAATTTATTTAACTGTTTTAATTTAGGCATTAATTAGTTCTCTATTAATGAACACAGACTCCCCCTCACCCCCACTTAAAAAAAGGGAAAAAGAACAATTGAGAAAACTGTTTGGACTTTTAAACCTTATCTTGATTCTGTTCTGTGACGCTAAGAAAGAACATCTGATCACTCAGGTTTAATTTTTTGCTCCTTGAGTTTGATCCAAAACTGAAGTCTGTTATCTGTCTGTTGTAAATAATACAGTATTCTACCTTTAGTTTTTATATTTTCAAGAAGGATTTATTAAACATCTACTATTATATATCTAGCTCTTGATACCTCAGGTATCAAGCAGAGGTAGAGGTGGAGGTGGGGGGGAGATGATTTTAAAAAGTAACCAGCATCCACTAGGGGTTCGTAATGTTATTAATGAGACAAGTCATACACACAACTCAAAAAGGGTCCAAAGCACAATGTGACCAGGTGTCAAAATAACAGCTGCATGAGTTTAGATGTTCCTAGATAAGTTAGTAAAAAATAATTTTTAGAAATTGTTTCAGATAGCAGGTGTTTTAGTCAGACACCTTTGAATTCAAATGTAGACTCTGCCATTTACATGATCTTGGGCAAGTTCTTTTCAACTTCTCTAAGCCTCAGTTTCTCTGAGTCAGTGAAGGGGATTTTCTTCCTATTTCACAGGTTTCCTAAATGGAATGAATGAGATCACACATATCAACCCCCCAAAAGAGTTTGGGCCCCCAATATGTCACAGAGCCTTCCTGATCTCTGACAGATAGATGACCTCTTACACACCAAGGACAACAGTTTGTTTTGGCATGTATCTTTTACTGATTGAGAGAGAAAGAGAGAATTAACAAGTGTTAAGTGCTAAAATGAGATGATATATGACATAGGTGAGAGCAGGAGGGACATGGACCCTCGTTCTCATCCCTAGGGGGGGAGACGGTCAGAGAAGCTTTCCTTGAGAACTGGTGTCTAAACCCGCTGAAGGAGACAAGGAGTGAGCCCGGTACCGAGCACACAGGGACACACAGCTGGGGACAGGGTGAAAGTGGAGGGTGCTGGATTGGGTTCTGGGCCCATGCAATATTCTACCCACTCTGTTCTTGCAGAAGTGGAAGTGAAATTCCTAACAGAGTACAGTTGCATTCTTTGGGGGAACCTGTTATGTCCAGTTCTGGGCATTTTTATCCTGCTTCTATAGAAAATAATGTGAAACAAAGGTGAAAAAAAGGGAGCTAGGTCATGATAAAATGATAATAATCACACCTCAGTAATATTCACATTTAAATCACTAAATTAAGTTTATGTCTACTTAGGTTTGATGAATCAACTATTTTCTAAGTTCTTAGACTTTTGTATTTGTAACTCACTAGGTAAGTGCAGGTAGGTGTGCATAAATACCAACTGAATATTTACTGTGCTTTTTGATTATATGTTTTTATCTTATCAATTTGTTTTTTTTTTAATTTATTTTTTTGATTCCCTAGTGTCTTATCATCTCTAGGAATACAAGTCTCTGTTCCCAGTGGTTCTGTTGTATCATTAAAGAAAACCACCTAAACATAAACTCAGATTTTGACATACGAAAGCCAGTAGAGACCAAAATAAATGCTCACAAATTGGTGTGTGTATATTACCACATCACCACCAACTTAATAACTGTTACACCATCTCACTAAACTCAGAAAGGCATCAGCTTGCTTGCTCTAATTTGTGTTTATGGTTAGATGTCTGTCAGTATTTTCTATTACATTGCTAAGTAAAGACATTTTAATGTTTCACTGAATCTGAAAGCATTTGGAGAACACTGCTTTGTATTTTAAGATGAAGTAGCTAATGATCTTGCATTAGTAGAATAAAAGCTAGCTATTCCAGTTTGCAGAAAAATATTCTTATTATGCAAATAGCCTATAAAAGAGAGAGTGGGTAAAGTGGTTGATGAACTGGTTATGTTAACATGTGTTTCCTCACTGAATTCTGTCAGCGTCTCCCTTTCTTTTTAAAAAATTCTATGGATTTTTGCAAATCCTTTTCTTCTGCAGCCAAGCTCTCACTCAGAATAGAGGACACCTGAATTACATAAATCTCTATCACAAAGTTACATTTTCTGTGCAGAGCAAGAGCTTGTCAGGAAAAAGGTAATGAAGAAGAATAGCTTAGACAGAGGGATTTAATGATATCCAGCTGCTACTCTATGTTACTTGCTGATAAGACTTTGTTTTAAGTTTACAATAGAGAAAGTTTGGGAAAAGGCTAAAAATTCATATACAGGAAGTGGAAGTCTTTATATTTCATTTGTTCAATTTCCGCTAACTCTTGCAATTATGTTCATACAAGGTTTAATCTTCAGAATGTTCAAATGTGTGATTATAAGGCTTTAAAAATAAAATTTAAATTGCATGCAAAACTGTAGAAATATTGCACCTTAGGGAAAAGACACTTAACCTATTCGGGCTCACCACATGTTTAGATGATAAGATAAACCCGAGAAAGCACAGATTGTTCAATGTTTACTATAATTGTATGTCATTATTGTGGTGATGTTTCTGCACTTACAAAACAGCAAGGAGAGGGCGGAGGGCTCAGAGACAGAGAGAAAGAGTTTTTCTCCACTGCAGGGGATGCAGTCATTGCTTCAAAACTATAGTAAGTTACCATAAAATTAGACAAATGCAACCTCTGAAGAATGGGAAAATCCTAAACAAATTACACTTTACTGAAGATTCAAACCCTTATACAATTAGAATTTTAGATTCCCAATCTGCTACTTGCATACACACTGCTAAAAGGGCCTTGCTCACAGTGATGACCAGTGTGACAGACCCCACTACCAAAGTCTGAACTTTTCTATGGGCAGGAATGCATTATGATTAACTCCTGTCTGGTAAAGGAAATAACCAGAAAAAAATCTCTGTGGGAGCAAAGCAATTATAATTCTCTCAAGAAAGAACTTCAACATCTACAATGTGAACACTGCCCTCAACGGATTTACTGCCTTAGGACCCAAAGAGTTAAAACGAAGGAGCGATGTTCTTTTAGGCTAATGAAACCTTCCTGTCTGGAGTCCCTTTCCTAGTGAGTGGGAAAGGAACAGTTTGAATAGCTGGTGTTCTGTGCACTTTCCCACAGGTCTGGACAGGATCTCCAGCTCAGCATCTACGGCTCGGGGAGGAAGAGGCTCATGGAGGGCAGCCGCTGGAGACCCAGGCCTCCCAGGGAGGAGGAGACAAGAGGACTGCACAGACACAACTCAGGCGCTCCCATATGGCTCAGCTGCCCACCGTGGCTCTGAGAGGCTTGACAAAGAAAAGCACTGCTTTTTTTTTTTTTCTTAAAGGGCAAAAGGTACACAAGAAGGTCAGTAGCAGGTACTTGTCTGGAGGCATTTTATGCTATTGGTACAAACCTCCCACAAGCTGAACTTAAAGGAATGTTCCATCCTTGCAGGAAGTCTCCAGATACAGGAAAAGCTAATAAAATGAAAAGGGAGGAGGCTCTGCTTTCCTTCCCAAACTCCGCTCCTACAACATCTCACATTACAAATTTGCAAACTAATTACTTAGAGCCAGACATATTAAAAAATTTCCCCTTACAACTAAGTGAATATAGAGAGATTCAAAATAGAGGACTTGGCTCCAGACTTAGACAGGGCTCTGAATTTAAAAGTCTAATTAAGGCAAATCGTGTTTGCTATGTAGTTCTCGCAAACACTAGCATTATTGAAATTACACCTAACGACTTAATTGATTTAACCAATACCTCAAGTTAAAGATTAGGGAATAATTAGTTCAGCGTGCAAAAGCTGCAGTATGAGGAATGACAAGGTTTTCCGTAATGGCTTTGGCTATTTTTTTCTAAATCATCAACTTATTTCTGTGAAATTTTGCATTAGATAATTCCACTTTAAACAGATATATCAATGGACGTCAATATGTTAAATAGCTGAAATCCTAACTTAAATGGGATAATTTCTTGATTAGCTTTAAGCCCAGTACGGGGCGTGGAGGAATTCTTTCTCTGTCTCTTTCCCTGGGAGCTCTCTTTTGAAAGGAGAAAGGGGAAATGGCAGTATTTTGTGACTCATCCTTTGGAGCAGCATTCCAAGTGTGATTTACTTAATATAGCCCTATAAATCACCTAATGCAGAAATAATCTCAAGATCTGCATGTAAACATAGCTATTAAAATATTACAATTACTCTGTTTGCTTAGTACTCATAAGGTATAGCTCATCTTAAGGTAAACAGCTTCTTCCAGAGGTGGGGCATCTAAAGTAGCGTCCAAATTATATGCCCATCTAAGAATGCTGAATTTAAGTAACATATCTTATCATCTAAGGATAACAACAAGTGTGTGACCAGGAAAGGGACCATTATACCTTTGGCTGATATTTCTCGGCTTTCAATTTGCTGTACTGGTTTGGAAATCAAATTTGCTAATTTCATAGCTGGCTATTATACTGGCTGGCAATTACTAATCACAGAAAAAATTTCAACTCAGAAAAAGAAAAAAAAAGTGAGCGTGTCTTTTGACTGCATTTGTTTTAGGGATTTGCTCTGAAGCCGCCACAGGGCATTTAGTTTTAAACAAAAAGTAAGACAGGGGACCAAGATCTATAGGTCTTTTGGTAATACTTTTTTTGACTCATAAGACTTAACTTTGTTTAGCGTGGTAATCTGTAACTGTAAGCAATCATCCTCCAGATTACTATTGGGTTAAAAACTGTAAACCATCTACAATTACTAGCATGATCCCTAACCTCTGTAAGGTGGTAATCCAGTATTGGTTGTTAGCTGTCAAATTTATTTCCCTTTGGTGAAATATACCCTGGATTTAATTAGCAGTCATTCTTAATACTTTATGGAGCCGAGCCCAAGCTCTGTGGCTTTGACATTTAACCTCTGACCCTTAAATATTTACCAGCTTTTAAACTGGTTGTGTACAATTATCCCTTCAAGTATATCTCAGATCCATCATTTTGACCTCTCTAGTCAATTCCAAGTCACATGTACTATTCCAACTGATGCTGTAATTCCCTCCCAGAAACTGGGAATAAAACCTTGTTGTTCCACAATGAGCTCTGTCAGAAAGAGCCAAAAGCACTTGTCACTAGAAGCTACCTGCGGAAGGCGCAGCGTGGGCTGCCAGTCACGCTGACAATGCAACGAGGCGGCGGCAGGGCTGAGTGGCCATGGGACCATGTTTTGGCTCTCGTGAACCCTGAGCCTTTGTGGGGATGTTTTGGAATCAGTTGCCTCTTTAACTCACAGTCATGAGAGGAATACTTTGGGAACCATTTTCGTTCATTTGCTTGTTTGAAATCAACTTTACTTTGATTTACTTCATGCTTTGGGAAATATTATTTTTTAAACTCCTCCCAAGTTTGTGAGGCAGCAGACACCTAGCGGGAAGCACCCATGAGGGGGACTGCATTTTTCCTCCCTTCATTTAAGGCCCCCACAGCATCTAATATACAAAACAAGTGCTCTTCAGATGTTCAAATTTTAGGAACATATTTTAATCCAAAAGATTGGGAAATAAAAAGCCCTCATTAGGCAATAGCAAATGTTCAAAGATAAAACAGATGTTGCTCCATGCAGACATTTCAAGACCTCACACCTGGAAGAAGCAGCTAGGCCATCACCTCAGGAATGACAACACGGCTCACATGTTCCACTTGCCTTACACACACTTCCAGAACACATGTGTTGTGCCTGGCGGGTTCTCAATAGCGGATTCTCAATAACTGGTTTGGAATGGGTATTAACTAAAGACGGCAGTCACAACAACAGCTTTGCCAAGGCAAGGTGACAACGAGAAATGCCAAATAGATTTGCACAAGTAGAAAGAAGAAGCTTCCTGGAAGTGAGAGTTCAGGGAGAAAAATAGAAGCATGTATTACTGATGTCCTCTCCCCAACCTGGTGTCCTGTCCAAGCGAGAGAGGAAAGAGAGTGAGAGAAGTATTTGCTGCTGCTGCTAGTGGGGAGCCCATAAGCTGAGTCTAAATTAGGGCCAGATGCTAGTTTTTGGCTACTTTAAGAAACCAAAGTCTGGGTCAGCTGCACTTCCAAGTAGAACACGGAGTAGAGAGTCTGGGCTCTGGTGTCCAGCTGATCCAGAAGCCTGTTTTCTGTAGGAAGCCAAAACAGGCCAAGTGAACAGGCTGGACTTTTAAAAGCTCTGTAGAATAGCCGTAATGTGTGGTCTCCACTGTCGTCTCAGTAAACGGCATTTGGGTTGGGTAAAATGCCTCAGTGGCAGTTTGGTGCTTACTGGATTTGGCAGCCATTTACTTTGTGTGGGTGGACTACTGCATAATCAAGGTCCACTGTATGCATAATACACATTAAAAATAAATAGCACAGACTGAAATTTATGAGTCAAGCTTTCTTCATGTTTCCCCGATGTTGACACATAGACCAAGAGTATACAGAATTTAGGTATCAAGAGACTGAACAAGCTATACATTTTAAATTCTCTAGAATTTGTTTTCAGGTTTTGTTAACTAATGCTTTAGCAATGTAAAAAGCTCCTAAGCAGTAAAAGAGTATGGCCGATAAGTCTTGGGCATTTATCTTTAGGGAGTGCCAAAGGGCTGGAAGTGCTAAAAATAAAATGGACACCTTCTCTATAATCCCTTGCTTTCAGAACATCCCCAGATATTTCAAGGCATTCCTTGTTTCCAGTTTGGTCTTTAGTTCAAAGGTGAACTTTATTTAGAGAGGAGGTTGACTAAGCATATTTCAATCATCTGTAAGAAACATGATACTAGAAAATAGTATGTTTTCTCCCAAGCTCTAATTACAAAATGAAATTTACATGTAGTCCAGCAAATTCACAAGTAGATAGTAGCCAAATACTGAGGGTTGAAATGACCAATTTTCTCTAAAAATCAGCTAATCAGAAATCACCAAATCTTTCTTAAAGAGTCTTTTTTTTTTTTTTTTTTCAGTATCCTCAAACTAATGAAATCATTCTAAGTTTTCTAAAAACTGGGAAGGGGAAAGCCATTAATATTACAATGGGGGAAAAACAAATAAAAATTAATATTTTGCAAGCATGTACCTACTTCTACAATGTCACTGGGGTAGAAATTTCTGTGTCTGTGTGTGCGGGTGCATGTGGGCAAAGAGACACTATCAGAAATGATGCTAACACAGGTAACTGCAGAGGCTGAAGGACTGGGGACTTGTCAGGTCCATCACTTGGCTCCTTTCTCTTCATTCCCTTCTAGCCCACTGGCCAGGAAGTCCTGCAACCCTGCCTCTGAAGTATTTCTCTAAAGATCACTTCCTCTCCGTTTTCCCAATCTTAGTCTTAACACAGAATCTTCCCCATATCTAGTCTGCATATTCTATAATTTGGAGTGGCACTGAAGCTTGGCTGTGACATAAAAAGGCCTCTTCCTCAGGCTCATATCTCATTATTGTCATTCTCTATAGTCATGTACTTATGGTTCCCTCCAAAAGGCCATGTTGTTTCAGGCATCTGAAATTTCTGTACATGTTCTTTCCATCTACTTAAAATTTCTTCCTTACCTTCTAACTTTACTTATTTTTCAAAACTCAGCACAAACATCCCCTCCTCCAGGAAGTATTCTATGATGGCTTTGTTGTAATGGCCTGAGTGATTTCCTGCCTTCTCCCTTCCTAAGAGAACCCCAGTAGTTTGGGTATCTTTGTACCTCAGGGAAGCAGACCACAGCTCTAGTGTAAGATTATCAGAGCAATTCCACTCATTTGACCAGCAGAAGGACAGAAATGGTATATGACTCAACATAAGCCAATGAGATAGGAGAGGTCTGTCAGGGAATTCTGGAAAAGCCACTGGACATCATCTCTATTTCTCTAGGTGGTAAGGAATGCGGCCTTCACTGCTATTGGTAGTTGACCTACAGGCATCTTCAGGGGCCAGCCTGGGGATGAAGCTTATACTATGGACAGCAGAGAGGACACAGCCTGGGTCCTGGGCAACTATGGATCAGCCAACAGTAGAGCCTAGTGTTTTAGGTCATGTGTGACAATGTGTAACAGTTAAGGCCAATTTAATTTGAGTTTTTCTGCTACTTCTAAAGCTAAAAGTATCCTAATTCGAGAGAAAGGACTGGGAGAAAGAAGACAAACTACCTTCAAAGGTTGTAAAGAGATACAGAGGCTTAAATTGCTTATTTTTAGTAAAAGAATATCTAACTCTGTTTCATGGTTGGGTTCTGCCTAGGTGGTAGGTAATGGAAGGTACGGACTACGAGTCACATGCTGATGTGCCAGTGTCACCGCCCACACCAAACTGGGTGGCCCTCAGAGCAGCAGGAGGTGCCGCCTTGAGCAGCAGGCAGATCCATTGATGCACCAAGCAGGCCATGACCATGTGGATCAAAAGGAGTCATCTGTCAATCCTTTTGGGTCTCCTGACCCCTATTTTAGAAAAGAACCTACATCAATGTACAGTTAAGGTAGAAAAACAACAAAACCATAATGACTGGGGCCCTATTGTGGCTCTCTCCAATGCAAGGCCCATGTTGTTAAAATCTACCCTGGCCGAGCATGGGGCAGCCACTGACACCACCATGCCCTACACCGCTGGGCCCTCCAGAAGAAGAATGGGTGGCGGGATGGGTGCCACCACGCCCACACAGCTGTCTGAACTGCTGGTGAGTGATGATGCCAGCCTTCTATTCAGATTTTCACTCTAGAACCTTTTTCCTTACCTTGTTTGTAGGTCTTACTTTCAACATAAATATACGGGTGATCACAACAGCAACAAATATATTTATTGAATATCTACCAAGTGCTGGGAAGCATATTAGCAGCCTTAAATATGCCACCAGATGTAATTCTCACAGTGATCCCACTCACATGTCTTATTGCCCCTGTGTTCACAATTGGTTAAGTGGCAGACTTGGGGTTTAAACACAAGATTGCCTCTAAACCTTATATTTTTCAAGTGTAGTATATTGCCTAAATAAAAACATCCTAAAAAAAAAAAAAAGACTCCAAGTAGAATGAACATTTTTCAGTTCAAAGACTAGAGTTAGTCCTTACAGAATCCTTGCTGAATGGATTATGTGTACTTGAACCATATGATATATGGTCGACTTTGGTCTCTAAAATAGTTAATATCACAGCAAACCTACTTCGAACAGTTTTTACCTATCTCAGGATTAAACTTAAAATTCTTGGCATACCATCCTTTTTGCATTTAACTTGCATCTTGAAACTTAAATGCCTGGCATATTTTTTACATTTAGTTTGAATTTTTCTGAAATCACTAGTCTTCCTTATCATAGAATATTTTTCAAAACTTTATATCAAGAAATATAGCAATCTACACATTTACTCTGGAGGGATCTAAAAAAATTGGATTTTAGCAGTGTTTTTTTTTGTTGGTTATAATATTTTGGTTAGAAATTATGGCAAAGTTAATGAATGTACAAGCTGCCTGTATCTAGCAACTTGTATTACTGTATGAAAATACATTTCAAAAGAACTTTTGGCCTAAGTCCAAATTCATCCTTTTTATAAATAGGTTGACTTCTCTCTTAGATAACTTCATTTAAGTAGAAATTAAAAACAGAGAATTGCTTCTGTAATCTTAAGATAACATTTCTTTTTTTTTTTTTAAAGATTTTATTTATTTATTTGACAGAGAGAGATCACAAGTAGGCAGAGAGGCAGGCAGAGAGAGAGGAAGGGAAGCAGACCCCCTGCTGAGCAGAGAGCCGGATGTGGGACTCGATCCCAGGACCCTGAGATCATGACCTGAAGGCAGCGGCTTAACCCACTGAGCTACCCAGGCGCCCCAAGATAACATTTCTTAATGCAAATGGATTATGACTAAATTAACTGGCTCCCTCCAAATGAAATGAAAATTTGGCCTTAGAATAAATCTTTAGGTTTTATTGCACTGCTCAGTAAATGCATTTAAATCATGTATTCTTAGTATTTTGCTCATGTTCAGACTGATTATGAAATTGACTCTGGTTAATTGAGGAAAATGGGACATTTGAAATAATGCAAAGACAAATTGTTTTGATGTTGCTTGGAATTTTACATCTAAGATTGAGATAATTTGTCAATATCATCATGGGACTCCTAATGATTTCTATATTACACATTAAAAGTAAAATAAGTGGCTTACATAAAGTCATAAATAGATTTAATGGCAGAAAGCAAGATGGATCTCATATCCATCGTTTATTATATCATGCTCAAGAGTTTGTTTATGCTTTTAGTGGAAGAAAAATATGCCTAAATTCTCTTCGCAACATTCATCAATGAACACAGATGTACACACATGTACACATACCACAAACAGACATATACAAACAGTTCTCATATAAAATGCACTAGATGATATCAGAATAATATACTGGCTCATAATTTTATTAGCCAGCCACTTCATTGCTTACAAATATTAAATGGGTATCTACCATAATTGAGACCCTCTCAGAGTGCTCTTTATTATTTGGTCTGTTCACGGAGTGTCCTTCTAAGTTCTCACAGCAATATTCATGCATGATAACACAGCAAGGCAGGTTTGAACCCCAGGCCTACAGTGTGGGTCCCTGGGAAAGCCATTCACCCTGAAGCTTCCTTGGTAATGTAAAGTGAGGAACTATAGGAGGAGGTCAGACAAGATGACTTCTAATGTCTTTTTATCTCTAAAATGATCAAAACCAATAAAAAGAAACAAAACTACTTCAACACTGGGTTAAAGTGAACCACAGTTTATTTAAAAAAAAAAAAAAAAGACTGGGTTTCTTTTTAGAGAGAGCAGGAAAGATGGGAAAACTAAGAGTCTGGTTGGAATGGAGAAACCGGGTTTGGAAGGCATAGGGAACACCGAGAGAAATACTCTCTACATCTTTTGAAATCCTGCATTACAAACTTCTATCTCTTCTACTGGAGACTAATAAATTGTAACCTGTATTCTGGAAAATTAAGGTTGGGCAAGAAGAGCAGGTGATGAGAGTAAGTGAAAGGTAGAGATGTGGTCAGAAGCAGGGTCACATTTACCACGTGACAAAGCCCCAGGAGAGCCTCTGAGCTGATATTTTTTTAACATTTGAAGTTTCACAACCCATATCTTTTAGGATGTAGCAAATTTGTCAGTTTGACTTTACTGATCCAAGAAGGCAAAAACCCTCGCAAAACAAATGGTTATGGTGGAAATGACTCTACGGGAAAAAGAGTAGCTGACATCATTACTGACCCTTCAGATGTATTAAAGAAGCACTACTGTGCCCACCCCCCCACCCCCACTTTGGCTCAGCTTCAGTTTCTATTACCCAAGTTCTTTTCATTAGAAACTCCTTATTATGAACCTAAGTGTCAAAATCTATGTCGCCTTAAGATGTAAATGTTCCTGAAGAATTCTGGAAGATCCCAAGAAAGACAATAGGGGCAGTGGTGAAATTCCCCTTCTTAACAATGTTCAAAAGATCAAAATAGCAGAAGCTTATTCAGTACATCTCGGGTTTTGAAATGCCCCTAATGTAATTCACTTTCACATCTGAACCTGCATGCCCTGTTCTCTTCCTCATTTCCCATACCTGCTGAATTTCTCCACACTACCACTGACTCAACATGTGCAACATGGAACTCAGCTTCTTTTCTACTGGCTGTGTGTCAACCCATTTGTTTTCTACCCCTATTAATGCACCACATGCTCCCTGTTAGGCAAGCTTAGAACCCTAGAGTCATCTTTGATTCATCCTTCTATTCTATCCCAATATTGATCAGTTGGTAAATTCCCCAGGGTCGGGCCTATGCAACATCTCTGTCAACCAGGGTGAAATTCTGATCTGCACTGGTCTTAGCATTTGGGTAGATCAAGACAGACAAAGTCCCTGACTTGAGAGTTTACAGTCTAAGGGGACAATAAGCAGCTTAGGAGGAGGAAAGATAGTGACAAGATTTATACAAGACAGGCAGAAGTTACTGTGAGAGTGGGACAGCAAGGGCATTAAGCCAAGCCTTGAGAGCCGGGGAAGACTCTGAGGAAGTGACACTGAAACTGAGACTTGAAGGATGAGAGGTGAAAAGCAGTGGGTGGTCCAGGCACTGAGATTAGTTTAATCTTCCTGAAATCCACCTAGAATCATGTCTACTTTCTATCTTCATGGCTTTCCACTGCCCACAGAGTAACGCAGACTTCTCAGCTTTGCATTTACATTTTTCATGCTCAGGCACCAACTAATTTTTCTATTTTCATCATCTAGTACTTCCCTTCAGTAGGCAATGCTCTAAACAGAGCATTCCATCACATATTCCAGTGTCACAGTCCCACTTTTTAGTCTCTATACCTTTGTTCGTCTATTTCCTCCACCCAGAATCCCAGGCAGCTAAAATGCTATGTATCTTTCAGTGCCCAGCTCAAATGCCACCCTCCCCGAACAATATCCATGGATCTCGGCTCCTCCAACTCCCCTCCAAGTCCTCCCTGCTCTTAAGCATAAAACACTTTATTTTCACTCTGAACGCCTGCTGATACCTTCTCTTGACACTACTCCCTGCCTTGGGCCACTCTTACAGTTTGAATTAACATTTTCTTTTTTGAGTGCCAACCATGTGCTTAGCAGAGTGCTGTGAACAAATGTTTGGAGGGAAGATGAATTCTGTATTAGATGCTCTATGTGTGAGATAACCTTTGAGAGAGTAAGATGGCAAGAGGGCAGGCTATACAGGGCTGGGTACATGGAGAAATCTGGAGTGGAGACAAAAATTTGGAATTAGAGTGCACATGGGTGTTGACACCCCAGGAATGGAAGAATCAACCAGGGAGGGTGTTTGTGAAGTATGGTGAAGAAGGCTGGTAGGCAGGAACAGCTGTTTATAGGTCTTCTCTTCCATCAGAACAGTTTTTCAGCTGGCTTGTTCTTTGCTGGTCAGCTGGCCTGTGCACTGCAGGAGATGCAGCCACAGCCCTAGCTTCCTCCCACCAGAGGCTAGTAGTACTGCCCCCCGGTAAAACAATCAAAATTGTCTCCAGACACTGCCAGCGGTCCCCTAGGGACACGATCACCACTGGTTGAGAAACACTGGCCTAGACCTGTAAGTGTACGCTCTAAGGATGTTTTATTCTTCCTGTGATTTAGTCACTTGATTAAATTGTTAAGCAAATACTGTGTATCTATTATGTATAAGGCATTTATGATAGCAATGAAAGCCTAGAGGCTTGATACATAAATAGAACAACAACAACAAAAAAGCTACATTTCAGAAAAAAAATCTAGCAAGGATTTCCATAAAGGAATATGACTACCAGAAGCATGTAGATCAAATGGTTTAGTGTTCATGCATTCACAGGCCACATATTCTAATGAACGGACAGCACAGGCAGGCAAGCAGGAATATAGTGACTTGATGTATATGTCTTTCTTAAAGTAGATAACATAGGTGAAGAAGCAAGTGATATTTCTTTTACTCTCCAGATGCAAAAAAGTTTGTCAACTTGTTAATAAGTATAAAACAAGCACAAAATAAGCACAACAGGAAAGCTTCTTATTTGCGAGTAACTTGTGAATACCCAATAAGTGTTCTCACGTTATGCCGAATAAGACAATTTTGTCATTGCAAAAACAAATCCTAGAATTGCTGTTGCTGTATCAGACTTTCTTAAATCTTTATCATAAACTCCTCATTCTAAAACGAATATACCATAAGAATTACCTTATTATTTCTAGAGAATCAGAAGTTCAGATTGAAGCTGTCATATTCTGTAAAAAAGCAAAACCATTGGTATTATGACAGTTTTGCAATCCCTTCTTTCTATCTAACAAAGAACTTTTCAAAACTTTTTTCGTGGAGCCAGAATTGCTCAGAAAAAGTGAGTGTTCTTTGCAAAATATGAAGTTCATTTTTCATAATAAGGAAGTTAGGTCTTAAAGAGCTTTATGTACCTGAAGACATTTGCTGCATATAAAATACCATTTGTTTCCCTGTAAGTGATCCTTACGTGCTCCACTGCAGAATATTCAGAGACATCCTATTTTTTCTGGTGTGTTTTCTTCCTAATTCTCCACAGTTATTCACAGGCAACTTCCAAATAAAGTACCTCCAAATAAAGGCACAAACTGGCAGCAAACACATGGCAAACTTCTGAATAGTTTCTTCCTTGTGCCAAGTTGCTATCGGATGTAAATACATTCCCAGACTGTGTTAAAAATGCCCTCCCTCCTTGGGTTCAGCTTCAGTTTCTATTACCCAAGTTCTGTTCATTAGAAACTCCTTATGAACCTAAGTGTCAAAATCCGTGTCGTCTTGAGGCTCTTCAGCACACACACACGGTAAAACTTTTATCTAGACCTCTAAATAACGCTTTTCATCTCTGTCAGTTTTCAATTAATTTACAATGCTGGTTTGTTTATCAAAACTGGAATTGGGCCAGGCCCTCAGTGTATTTGATGAGTCCTACAATAACCCTGAATGCACCTGTTAATTTTGCCTCTGGGTAAACAGTTGAAAACTCCTCAGCTATTTCCTCAAATTGGGTGGAAACAAAGAAACATGAGATTAAAAAAAATGTCTAGATTAGGGAATTGGAGATGCATTAATTTAAAAAGGGAACAGGGTCAAACTAGGGGCTAGGAGGCTAATAAGCACAGAGCACACAGCAAAAAAGCTCCCAGCAGGGTAAGAGTTCACTTCATTTATCCAGGCGATCTATTCCAGACGCAGTCAATGATACATTATTGGATCCAGACCTGCAACTGCTTCCTAAGACCAACCTCACGTAAGTGTCATTGCCCTCCCTTTTAGAAATATCACTGTTACCCAAACCTGTTCACAGGGAGGGCTTTACTCAGCTGGTAACCCACTAACTTTTGTTCTTTATGATGCTCCCTCTAATTCCCTTCTCTGCTGTGGGAATTAGGCATAACAACCACCATGCAAACCGCAGAACACCCAAGTTGATCCTACTCTATGAGATTTTTAGTACTTTATTACACGGAAAGCCAATCCCAGGGATAACAGACTATAAACAACAGCAAATGCTCTATCAAGCAGGCTGCACAAGGTTAAGGACTTTGAGAGATTTACTGGAGGGGTTGTGGAAGGGGATGTTCCATCAATCAAACACTCTTTCTTACATGTTAGATTAAAAAAGAAGAATGGAACATAAGACAGACCAGTTAAGACATTTAGAAAACACTTGTTTGTTCCAAACAATGAGGGGAAAGGCTGAGTGATTACTATAATTACAACTGTCTTCTAACCTTTTAATTATTATTAATGTGGGAAGCTCTAAGACTGCAAAAATATATTTCATTGCAACAGGAAATAAGTTTTAGGTGTTTGCTGAGGTCATTTAAACATTTAAATATTTAAATGCATTTGGTGAACAATAACATAATCCTATACTCATATTAAAGGGGTTTACTGGAAATAACATACTTTATTAAACTTAGGAGCTTCAGGGCAGGAATTCGCTTCTTGCTTGTGCTGCTATCTAATTGTTTCAGAACACACATACTGTACGGCAGAGCCCACACTGAATGGCAGAATTTAATATGGGGAGCGTGTTTGTAGGGCTGTAAATGCAGGCCAACTAATAAGGAAGTGATCGTCAATAGTGAAGTGCTAGGGAGCTTACCCTGGTGTTTACCACGAAACACCATATTTTTAAAAAAGTGATAATTAAAAAAAGCTGAAATTGAGAACTACCTACAGAAATAGGAACTGCTTTTAATGATAATCTGAGGTGACTCTTCTGTCATTTCTATAGCAAGGGGATCTCCCTCTCCCAAGTGCCTCTTCTGTTTCGTATTCAGAGTAAGATTAACCCTTTCAGCAGACACCACTGTGCTGTTTCTGTGACAGATCCAATCAATGTTCCCTGCTCTTGCTAACAGCAGATGGGAAAAAGGGAGAGAAACTCCACTGACACTAAATCACACGGACTCTCAGAAAGGAGTTGAGAGGGGGACATGGAGTACATGCTTCTAAACAGAAAGTAAAGTATCTTCTCTTCCCGGACCACAGAGGATGCTCTGAAATACGTCTCTTCCATAATTGTCACTCCAGCCACCAGGATTTTGGAGGTAACTGGAATGCAAGCTACCCTTTGAAGCAGCAGCAGCTGATGATGATATGCAGGGATATTTGCATTCCCTCAAGAGGTCGCAAATGTCTGTGAACAAAGGCGTGGACACAAATGTGCAGTATGTGAGCCAAGAACTTAAAATCAAAGAGTACATTAAATTTACTAAGGCTCCTTTTTGGTCAGAATCTTTCAAGTACTTTTTCTATAACAATAAAAGGTTTTTGTTTAATGACAACTCAAAAATGGAAGCCAACACGCATATGTTGAATCTTTAATACCCTTCCATTCTAGAAACAGTGATACATTTTCTGCCCTGTGCTGTACAGCAAACCAGTTTAAGAGCATATTTTGTTATGCTCATAAATATTTCAGTATTTTCCACAAGTTTTCCCCCTCATTAAAAGATGTTTTTCCTCCTAACTCATGCTTTGATAATTTTGCATTTTATCTTTCCCATTCTCACTTCTTTCTCTTGACTTTCATTATTAACTGTCTTCAACTACTTTTTCCATTCCTGAGGATGGTGAAGGGCAGTAGGAAGCGGCCATCAGTCATGAAGTTTGTTTATCACTCGGAGAAGGTTCTCATTTCTGTCCTTGGGGAGAGGAAGAGGAAATGCAGGTGGGCCTTTGGTAGAAGCCCTTCCATTTCTTTTCTTCCCTCCCCACCACGTGTAAGTAGGAAACTGAAAAGTATCTGGGACCTGCAATATTGCCAACACCAAACACAAAGTATATTCGTTTTGTAAAAAGTTGTTTTAAGATGGCATAAGAAGATAACAGGATGTATGCCTCTGTGTGTGTGTGTGTGTGTGTGTGTGTGTGTATGCACTTGGGACAGTCATGTGTATGGAACAAGACAAAAAATATTATTTCAAGCTGTCCATATCTGCTAGGTTTAGAGCTATTGAGTCTACCAGGAAATTAAAATATTAAGTTAGACTGAAGAGAAGTGAAGTCTATTAGAGAGGCTGCTTATCATTGGGCAATCATTTTAGCAGGTTCAAGACTCAGTTAAGATAGTCTGAAAGATGGAACCAGAAGCATCATCCTCAGTTTGATATACCACAGGTGGTGAAACATACAAATCCTATATGGATCAAGCCTAGTTATTCATTTTAGCAAATCCCCTGAGTTGAATGAATGAGTCATGCACGTAAAGTGTATTTTTTATTTTAAATTATTTCCCCCACTCTGATATCAGTGCCAAATCCTTCCCCTCCTCAGTCCTTTAGCACCATTCAGAGGCAGACAATGCCACCACTGTTTTCAGAACACAGACATGGTCAAGAGTGGAATAATATAATGATGCCATTTGAAACAGGGCAGCTAAGGTTGTGTCAGCATTTCCATTATAAAAATCTTTTTTCAAGGATTAATATCTCAGTTGTAAAAATTCACACCCAGGTAAAATTTGATAGCAGAAACAATTTCATTTTGTAAAACTGGAACATACACTTGCTCACAAAGTAATATTTTTAATGCATACCAAATTCTCACATGAGATATGTGAGCAGAGATCTTAAAGATGAATATATGTCTCTGTGTGTGGTTGAGGCCCCTGGCATTGAGGCTGATCTTGGTGGCTTTATTTTACTGAAATTAAGGGCAAAAATACCATGTACTGAATTGGGATTTCAGTTCTAAAATCTCAGATTTTGTTGTTATATTTTTATTTGAGAGAGCCAGAGTGAACGCAAGAGCAAGGGTAGGGGCAGGGGTGGGAGAGAAGCAGACTCTCTGCTGAGCAGGGAAGCCTGACCCAGGGCTCAAATCCCAGGACCCTGGGATAATGACCCCAGTCGAAAGCCAATGCTTAACAGACTGAGCCACCCAGGCACCCCTCAGATCATGTTGTTATAAATACCAAAACACACTAAGTCTGAGGATAGATTTCTAATATTTTCTGTTAGTGTCATCCTCTAGCACTATCTAACCTCCATCTATCCTTATAGAACAGTGGTTCTTGACTGGGGGAAATTTTGTCCCCCAAGGGAATCTGGCAATGTTAGGAGATACTGGTGGTTATCACAATTGGGATTGTGTGTACTACTAATGGGTGGAAGCCAGGGATGTTGCCAGGCACAAAAGACTGCATTATATGGCCCCAAATAACAACAGTGGCAAGGCTGAGAAACTAATCTGGAAATTATTGCCAAGAACCCTACTGCAGAGCCATCCTCTTTCAGCATATGAGCACATTAGGTGCAAAGCTGTCCACAGCTTTACTCCCTGCTCTTAGGAGGGAGTGAATCCGGTAGGGAAGTGGCCTCATTCACAAATAACCTTATTCCCAATGTCCTGAAATGCTTGTTTGTGTCTTTTTTTTCTTTTCTTTTTAAAATATTTATGTATTTATTTGGGAGCAAGAGAGAGCATAAGCAGGAGGAGGGGAAGTGGGAGAGAATCCTCAAACAGACTCCTCACTGAGCATGGACACTGACATGGGGCTTGACCCCAGCACCCCAACCGAGATTATGATCTGAGTCAAAATCAACAGTCAGACGCTTAACAAACTGAGCCACCCAGGCGCCCCTGTGTGTCTTTTCTTTTTAAGTTGATAGAAGACACTTTAAAATCTCAAATTAATTATGCTAAACTATTGCCTTTTAAATAGAATGACTTTTTCGGGCGCCTGGGTAGCTCAGTGGGTTAAAGCCTCTGCCTTCAGCTCAGGTCATGGTCTCGGGGTCCTGGGATTGAGCCCCACATTGGGTCTTCTGCTCAGCAGGGAGTCAGCTTCCCCCTCTCTCTTTGCCTGCCTCTCTGCCTACTTGTGATCTCTGTCTGGCAGGTAAGTGAATGAAATCTTTAAAAATAAATAAATAAAATAGAATGACTTTTTCTAAAACACAGAGATAATTAGAAAAGGAAGATGAGAAATAGAGACACGTGCTAGGAACGGATACTTATTTTTTACATTTTCATTAGAGAGAGAAGAGAGTACTGTTAGGCCAGAGTACACATGTAGCTCTCTAAACAAACAAACAAAAAAACCCGAGTGTCTAGTTTATAATAGGTACTCACTTGGCATTTAAAAATCCTTCATGATAAAACAAATGAACAAAGAACAAAAAGAGAGAGAGAGAGAGAGAACTAAACCAAGACACAAACTCTTACCTCTAGGGAACAAATTGATGGTTACCAGAAAAGAGGTGAGTGAGAGGATGGGGAAAAGAGGCGATGGGGAGTAAGGCCACTGGGTGAGGTATGGAAGTGTGGAATCGCTGTACTGTACACCTGAAACTAATATAGCACTGGATGTTAAGTAACCGGAATTTAAATAAACACATAAAAAAACAAAGAGAAGAATCAAATTAAAAATGAAATAAAAATCCCTCATTTACTTTGTTTATCCGTGACAAAACCATAGGTAACTCATATTTTATTTATTTATTTTTTCAATTCCTATATTTTAGCTATCTGTTAACCAGTCACTCAATCTCCCTACTTTGTGTCAGGAAAGATATCAGGGGGCTTTCTGTGCCTTGATGGTCTACTAGAGGAACTGTATGGACCTAACACATCCGAAGGAGATCCCCAATTCTGTTTTCTGTCCTCGGTGTCAGTATCTTCTCTTACCATAGATTTGTTAAAGCCATCAATCAAGTAATATATTCTGGTAATTCGGATTTCAATTCTTTTTCTTTCTTATTTCTACCATTGAAAGGATGGTCTGCTTTCCTAAAGGAAAGTCTGCTTCACTTTTGAGTGAAAAAGACACAAGCTAGAGGCTGGGCAGAGTAAGTAGTTAAAACTAAACAGAAAGAGTTCTATTTTTGAATTGAGACAGACCATGGCATAATCCAGAACTCATGAGTTCAATGATGGCGGATTCTACTCCCTCAAAACACTACTGGCAGGACTGCATATGATCACTTTCCTCTGTTTTCTTGATGGTTACCATGAGGGAGTGGCAAATGATGTCAAACGGCAGGGGAAAAAGAACTGAAGGGATAATATGTTAAGCAAAATATTCAAGTGGACCAAGCAGTAAAAATATTACCTTTGTTAACCAAAATACAGTGTGCTAGCAGGAGGCCACATAGCAGATTGACAGGAAGCCAATATTTTTCAGGAGAAAATACACACGAATGCACCATTCCAGAATTTGAAACATTTAAAATGGAATTTAAATTTACCTTTCAAACAAATTTTAGGCATGGTACCATACATTCCTTGCCCTTCTCTCTCCTATTATGGTTACTACTTCTGTAACACACACATGCTCACTCCCCAACATATATATGCATGTGTGGACACTGTGGGGAGAGTCTGGAGTTGTGAGACTGGATTCACAAACTAATATTCATAGACACTAGGTGTGTCTGAGTATCCAATCTCTCAACTCCAAAATTTCTCCACAACAGTTTCAATATCCCCCAGAATTCTGGACGGCTGAACAATGAACACTTGAATGCTCTCTAGAATCCAAACCTCCCTTTAAGTGCACGGACCGCCGCAGGGGATAAGGCTTGTATTTCGGAGTACAGTTAGTGAGGATCAAACATGCTGGTTGTTGGCGGTAGTGATAATAGTGGTGTATATGCGTTTAAAATACCTTAACTATTTTCATCCCCTGATGCTAGTGAACAAAGTTGCTGAAAATGAAAACCTTCTTGATAATTCACCTGGGCCTGCTGCCATGTCACAGAAAACTGCCCTCTAACCTACCTGCTAGAGGTTGCCTGTCTCTATTCCTACTTACAACTCAGCACTTCCACTCTCTCCCTTTATTTCCATAAATCAGAAAACTCCTCCTGGCCCTAAAAACATTATTAGCTACCATATGGAGTGCCAAACTTCGCCACTGATATAGCTAGACATTGGCTCTTCAAATGGCGGAGAGCTAACCTATCTGCACAATTTGCATTTTAATAGTCTGCAGCTGCAGCTGACTTGCTCGCTTTATGATGGGGATGCCCCAGCTTTGCTCAAGACAGGCTGCACTGGCCTGGTGCCCAGAGCACGACAGCTGTAGTTCATTTGGACTCACGTAACAGGGTAGAGCCTCTTACTTCCAGCAGGGTTCAACATGTAGGGGGCTCCACCCCAACATCTAGTTTAAAAGAGCTTCATCTAGAAGAGCTCCCTAATAGGCTCAGTGGCTTTGATATGCCCTTCTACACATCTCACCCTTGTGATCAACCATGTCATTCCTGACAGACCACGTGGACATGCACCGACTCATTCCTCATGTCAATGCTGGAAGTGAGCAACATAAATTATTCTATGTGATGGAGAGATAGAGCAAAATATTAAATCCTACTTATGAGTTTTTAATCACACTCATGGTCTAAGAAATGAAATCAGTTCTAGAATGCATATAGTTTTCCCACATGCTAATGGATTTGACACTCTCAAGGGTTCTCAGTGCTTTTCAGAGGGAATGAATGTGCGACGAGTACACACTGGTAGCACACTTGCTCAGCACTCATGTCTAGCTTCTTGACTCATGCTTGTGTCTTCGAAAGTACTAACTTCATTACTAAGTTGCAAAGTGGGAAAGGGACCGGGTCTTAGTAGGAGAAAACAGATAAAACAGCATTCACGGTAGTGAATGTGACTGGGTCTTGCTGTTTTGCATTTCGAGAACTCACTTGATGATCCTATGGGCTGAGTTTGGTTCCAGATATCGTTACAGGAAGCACAGAATTACTAACAACAGTTTCCAAAGCCCATGGACAATGAATTAGGCCTGGGGCACACACAGTAGCCAACTCTGCCGTGTGTTTACGCTGAATCTGGGCTGAGGAGGGACGCCCATTCTAGGATCCCCAGCTCTTCACACTCCGGGAATTGCGGTTTGGCTCTGGCTGGTAGTTGGTTGTTTAGGCTCGCAGGGGGGCTAATTTGGAAAGTGATTCTAACCTTATTTTTATCAGGAATGGCCTCTTAAGTTTGAATGCACTGGCTTCCCATTTGTGAGTATAAGAACTACTCAGCAGAATGCAAGTGTCGCAAAGCCTTGAGAAGATGATATTTCTATTTTTTTTTGCATATATATTATCGGGAATATAATATAATGTATTGTATTATTCATTATGTATCAGGACTGAACCATGCTCCATGTGCAGAATTCTTGGTTTTGCTTATTACTTAAGTCACAAATATGGCTGCAAGCATTCTGACAATCTAGAAGTTGCCACTGTTAGGAGTCATTTCTGTAATTACCAGCAAAGTACACTGAGGCAGCTGTCTGTAAACATCTTGGAAAATTCAAGATCAAGTACTGCCACATCCACCACAAGCTTGGGTTGTATTTACAAACAAATATCACACCATAAGGGCGAAGTGTGTATATTTATTAGAATAAATTATGTATTATATTTATGAAGATCTGTGTCATATACATCAGAGTAAAGTTATAGAACTCAGAGTTGGGAGGCCTACATCTAATTAACCTATAACTCCAAACATCTCAGGATGTTGGATAAAACATATAAAAAGAGACAAAAAGGAACCATAATGTAAAGTCTTCAAACCATAATGAAACCTAGAGAAAACTGCTTAGACGTTACCCCTCATTTCTTGCAAAGTAAGCTCATATTTAAGTTCAGATGGACCGGGTTAACAATCACTATTTTTACTGTTAAAATGCCCCAGGGAAGTTATAAACGCACCAAATATGCTGTTAACCTTCCTTTATATTGTGTGCAGCTGTATGGCTTTGTACCAGGGACCAAACTTCCTAACTGGGCCAGCAACGTGAAAGAGGCTTTTTTCCAAAACCTTTCAATAACAATGCTTTGCTTGTCACTAGATTTCCATTTCGTTTTCTCTACTACTTCATACTAGTATTTGGTTTAGATTTTACTTATTCCAATTACTTTCTTTGGTTGTCATTTTTGCCGAAGAGTGTAATATATATTACCAAACAGGGATGAAAACAGGCAAAGGAACTCAATGCAGAGAAAGAAGAGTAAATTCAAACACTTATTTCTGACACCTAGAGTCAGTACTTTCTTACCTCACAATCATTGTCACTGACAAGTTTAAAGATACATTTGCGACAACTCTGCTCCTTCCTGGCATCATTAATATTAAGGATTATCAATTGATCTTATGAGAATTCAATAAAGGTGATGACTTTCATTCTTTTTTTCCTTACTATCTACATGGGAGGTTAAAATCTAGTCAACTTTTTAAAAGAGAATTTTAATGGTTTTAGATCATTTACAAGCTTTGGCAGGCTACATTAAAGGAGAAAATGTCAGCCATATTTCAGGGTTTTGTTTTCCTTTTTCTTTTTTTCAATATAGGTCTAAGATGACATCAGAAACACTGCAGAGAGATTCTCTGGTTTGCGGAGACACATTCTGCCCTATTGGTTTATATTTTACAAACTTAGTACTCAGACCTATATAAAAAATGATAAATTCAGTTTGAGCTCTGGCAGTGATTAACTGGCTAGGATACTGTTACATGATTTATCTATTTAGTTATTTTGACATCCAGACCCAGCGCTTACCTAGGAGATCAACAGTAAACACTGATACCTCATCAGAAAACAGAAATGCAACTAGGATCCCTTGTGCCACTTTAACTCTATTGATGGAAATGCTTTCTTCAAATGCCTTTGCTTATACAAAGGCCATCTACAAACTATTTACCAAAACGAATCTCATACACAGAACAAATAAAACAAAAACTTTCTTAGGCAGAAGGTCAAATTGGGCTAGGCTACAGTATGTTGGATAAAAAAACTAATACAATAAATGAATTCAATTTGGTTGAAAATCACATCTTAGCTTCAATGGCCACCCAAAGTGCAATGAGTCCAACTGCTGTAAAGAGTCCATACCTCTTCATGACACTGAGCTTCAAACTTTTGCTTTTTAGGTAAGGAAAATTATCCTAAAGTTCTTGTTTCTGAATGGTCTATGTCAAAAGACCACAAGCCTCAGAGAGAGAGTTGGGAGTGTTGGATTCCACCAACCCTGTCCTCCTACCAAGTGGACCCCAAACTTTCTGAGATTCCTAGTGCAAAGTCGGGGAGCTTGTCCAGATGATTTCTATAGCCCTTTTAACAGTCACATTTGAGTAGCGAACCATAACACTTAATTGTACCCAAAGAACAAACATCATAATTTATTTGTTAAATGTCTTCAAATAAATTCAACCTTAATTTTAAGAAAATACTACTTAAGTACAAATTTTAAGAGATTAGAAAATCTTGTTTAGAATGAGTGGATAAGAAGCCTATAACATGGATTGACCTATACTGAGCAGAAGACTGTCTTGTTCCCCACTGGTGTTCTAGACACCATATTCTAGTTAGAAGAGAGACTAAGTGAGCAAATGAAACTTAAAACAAAACAAAACAACAACAGCACAAAAAACCCCTGATTGGTAATGGGTTAAAAAAAGGCATACATGGGGGTGCCTGGGTGGCTCAGTGGTTAAGGCCTCTGCCTTTGGCTCAGGTCATGATTCCAGGGTCCTGGGATCGAGCCTCACATCGGGCTCTCTGCTCAGCAGGGAGCCTGCCTCCTCCTCCTCCTCCTCTCTCTCTCTCTGCCTGCCTCTCTGCCTACTTGTGATCTGTCTGACAAATAAATAAAAATCTTAAAAAGAAAAAAAAAAGGCATACATGAATTCAACACAAATTGTTGGCCTCAGACTACTTACATATGCTTAAAAATGTTCAGACTACATGTAATATAAATGTGATACAGAGTTAAAACGTTATCATGAAGTTCTGTCATTTTTCTTCAGTTAAAAAAAATAGGTGATCCATACAAAGGACAAGTACACAGCAATGCAAAAGGAAAAACTATGGATATAAACAATAACAGGGATGAATCTCAAATGCATATGCCGAGTACAAGAATCTGGACTGCAAAGCCTACGTGCTGGAGAACAGCATTTATATGGCATTCTGTAAAAGGAGAGACTAAGGGGCAGACAGCGTATCTGTGATTACAAGGGGTTACATGTAGGTGGAGGAGAGGAACAGTTTTTAGATGGTGGACTGTTCTGTATCTTGATAATCTTGATTGGCACTGGTTACAAGACTATATGCAGTTTCAAAAGTCACAGAACTACACTGAAGAGGGCATATATAAGTTACACCTCAATAAACTTGACTCAAAAAAAGAGTGTTATTTTTCACTAATATATGTATATTGTCTCCCGCCAAAAAGGGACACGAAGAGTCTAAGATGTCATGTTGTAAGCTATCCAAAAGAAGTCTTAGTCCACAGGGTTGGATTTTTAGTAAGGTAAAATCCAACCATACTTTCAGAAGGTTAAAGTTAAGCTCTTTAATTTGCTGAGTTACACAGCAACGAAACACTGATGGGAAGAAGATAAGAATCAGAATGTTTCTGCTTTTATTATGATTACACCACCTGGGCAAGGTGCTTCTTCCCATCCTGCTGGAGCAGCTGCTGGTCAGTGAGTAGCACGCTGGCATTTATGCATCTTGGCCCAGAGCCCACCAGCAGGGCAATGAAATCTCATGTCTCTCCATTTAAGAATGTAATTTACAGAAACAAGATCTGTCTTTTCTCTGCCTTCCAGTTAGCGCACTGTTAAACTAAATAAGACATCTGCTTTTGAGCTGGATTGCTGGAGGGAAGTTTTATGAATTACCTGCAGGGTAAAATGCACACAAGGTGAAAACACCCTCAGGATGTGAAGGACCATAAAACCAGACTGACATCTCTGAAGTTCTGGGCTCATCATTCATGTGTTAAGTTTATGTTCATTCTAGGAGTATACATACATATAAAAATGGGAGAAGATGATGATGATGAAACATATTTAAACAAAAGTTTGCATCTTGAACAAAAAGGACTGACAATGCAAGGGTACTAGAACTGAAAGATTAGCACAAGGCCACTGCTTTCCCTGCACCCGAATTAGCCCTCACCATTAGCAACAACTCTGGATGTTAAAAGTTTGCCTTATACACACACACACACACACACACACACACACTATTATTTTGATCTCTGGAACAATAAAGATGAATTCTATTTTCTCTATTAAATAAGTCTTTCAACTGAAAATGTAGCTTTCAGTTCCTACTTTAGGTGAAAACATATATTGCAGTAGTTTCCAAGCAATATTTAAAATTACCAACTAAATGCTGATTCCTTGACCACAGTCACCACAAGTGTCATTCTGTGTCCACGTCTCTCTGGTGGCCAGCAAGTCAGCCTTGCATCATTCAAAAACCCTAGAACCTGAAAGGTTGAGTCGTCTCAAAAACAGATGCTAGAAGTCTCAGATTGTTATCCCAGACAATGGTATCGTCCTATCTCAGAGATGTGCACTCCTCAGGGAATAAGAGCCAGGAAAGTTCACTCTAGCTTCATGCATCTGGGGAACTGTGGGGAGATTTAATTTGGTCACTTAGCCAGCGGGTAAGCATCTTGGGTCTTGCATTTTAGAGGGAAATCAGGAGAACCTGGTTTCTGTGAAAAAAGCAGCCTTTACAGGGCTGGGTGGTCAGCCCTAAACAGGCTGATCCAATTCCTCTGATTTCAGGGCATGAAGAAGAAATGTTAGTGGCTAAAGGTCATCACTGGAAACCTCCCCTCCCTGCAAAAAGTAAAAAAAATCAAGAGGTACCCACCGGTCACAGGGAAGCTGGCTAATTGGCTGTGAGTGGTCTGGCACTACATTAGCCCTCTGACTGGCGGCCATAGTCTTCCTTTCTGAAAAGGTGGTGTGAAAGAATCTGGACAGATGCTGTCGAGTCCCTGATCACGAATAAGTCTAAGGGTTCATAAACACCCTTGTCGTATTTGACTTTTCTTCTGAAAATGTTAGTCTAGACTACAAAGACAAAATGTATTTTCCCTATTCTGCTGAAAATTATTTTTGTTAAAATTTCAAGCTGAAAAGCAGATATTGTTTAATAAGTTTAAGAACAGAGAACATAAAAATTACACAAACCTTAAAATAACAAGAGTTGCAGAGAGAACACTTGCTTCAACCACTTCTCAACAATGCAAGTTTTAGTTGTACTTTAAACCTTTGAGTATTTTACTGGGACTTGCAGAAAATAACTTGAAAAGGAAGGAAGATAATGATGATGAAAGGACAGATATTTCTAAACTAGGACTTCTCCTTCTTCATAAACCAGACCAATAAAAATAAGGTTTTATTTGATGAGTTAAACTCATTTATTTATTTTTGAGGCTGTGGGTGAACCACCAGTATTGAAATAGAAGTAAAAAAGTTATTTTGTTTAATATTTCAAACTAAACTAGTGGTTCTCCCTTTACATAAACACACCTTGAGCAGAAGACAATAGAAAAAGACAGAGTCCTGCTCCGAATGGAACAAGATCACTGACGTGCTGTTTGTTAGCAACCCTCACCACTGCTGCCCTAGGTGCTGTCCTAAATGCTGGGTACAACACACCAAGTTATTAAAAGAATTTGCTGACTTAACAAATGTATCTCAGAAAAGTTCTTTGCATATCTAGAACAAGGTTAACAAATATTGAAATCTTTCATAAAAAGAGTCCATGATTTATACATTTCCATAAGTTGCTATAGCTTGTGCTGATTAGTTTCTGCTTAAGAATCTTTTCCAGCTGCGCCCAACAAAATCCTCAGTCGACAACAATGTCAAATTAACTTGAGAACATCTAATGTTTTATTCATATATATTTTCCTATGTAAGAAATTCTGGATATATTATTTTGTACCACTGAGCTGAATCTTTCTTTAGGTTATAATAATGGGCATAATATAAAATCTATTGGGGAGGAGAGAGGATTTTTATGCATACAATGTTTATGACATTGTTAAGAATAAGTCTTCCTAAGGAGCATTCTCCCTTCCCATATAAGACCTGCATAAACAACTTACACAAAACACTGGGAAGTGGGAACATCTCTAAAATTAGAGAAGTTACATACTGAATCTATGGGCAATTTATTATGAGTAGTAACTGCATAGATGCTAAACTAATTACATTATTCTAGTTTTTAATATGTAAGAAATGATGGTTGTATATTGACTCTGCAGAACAGGAAGAAAGTGTTTTAGGGAATCTTACTTTAGACATTAAGTTCCAAAGCTTCTTCCAGTTATATGTTGCTTGAATGACCTTTATTACCTGTGTGGTTGTGAAGGAGGTGGCACAGACCTCAACAATGGGTTGAATTTATCAGTGAGCTCTTATGAGGTGTTATAGCCACATACAAGCATTAGGTTTTTGGTTTTTTTATCATATTCAGGAAAACTTATCATAAGAAAAGTTCTAGCAAGTCAACTGAAAATTTTTTTTTTAGGATTTTGCCTTAGAAGGATTATTTTTCCTATTTGGTTTAGTAGATTTTTGTGTATAAGGAGAGTGGGCTGGAAACAGGACCCATAAGCACTTGACTGGACAACTCTAAACTATTATGTAGTGTGTCTACATCTTAATTTCTTACCTAGTACTTCTAGACACATTAGGAAAACATTTTGTGTGAGTGTATGTGCATGCATGTTTTCCAATATAAATAGAGGAGGGAGGGAAAACCTCCTTGTAATTTTACTCAACACCTGTAAATTTACAAAAAGTATCTAGATAGCATTTTAAAAAATTTTTTAAACAGCATGAGAATGGCTATTTAATTAGTAGTAATTTAAAGATTCTGACACCTCCTAAAATCTTCTTTTGAATCTTATAAATTAAATTCACTCTAAAGTTTTAGACATGTTTACGTTTGCTTTAGCTTACATAATAATATCTTAATATATATGTTTAAACTGCAGTAGCTTGCTGTCTATACACTTTATCTTTGCTATTATTGCAAAGTATATATTTATCAATAAAATGCAAGCATTTTATATTACGTTATTATATTAATACATTATTACAAACATCTACATTCCTTAATCTCTGCACATTTTAGCAAAATCACAAATCACTAATCTTTGAGGTTATCACAGAATTTAAAAATGAGTTTGAGACCTTATTTTCTGGTTGCATCCTTTAAAAAGACATTAACCAATTTCAAACAAATTAGCCAATAAGCCAGCAGAAGAAAAAGAAGTCATTTTCAATTGTTAAAATTAAGTTATCTAAGACAAGTAGATCATTACCTTCTATTTATAAAAATTTTAAGTCACTTTTTTATGAAAATAAGACATGTGATTTTCACTTTATTATCAATTCAAAAACAATCTGAAGATAAGACACATAGAAATCAGAATTATTTATATAAACTTCTCTTATTATTTATTGGTATTGCTACATAGGAAAGCTACTTTCAGTAATCTTTCAAAGCAGGGATTTGAAAAGCTATTGCTAATATCTGTATTAGGAAAAAATGATAAGGAATTTTAATACCATATAGTTTTACATAATATAATTCCTCGCAACACTTTTAAAAATGGAAGTTTAAATTTAAAGAGTTGCGACAAAGGAAAAATAATAAATTAATGAAATAGCATTCAATTCTTATTTTCAAAGGTTAGAAGTAAATTATTTTTACTATTAATGAGAAGTGTTAACTGAACATTTTAATTATTAGACTACTTAGTCAAAACAATAAAGCAATGGGTCAATGAACAATGACATGAATTTTTCTTTTTATCTGTTGTGTGTTAGCACATAACAGGGGTGGAGACAAATCTGTGATCCCCCTTCCTGGTCTTCATTCATTTAGTAGTGTGTACTAAATGTGGCAAAGTTAGATTTGCTGGTGATGAACTCAGGATAAAATGAAAAAAATGTGAACCTTGACCTTTTTAACACTACTTAAAAATCAGAACCAGACCCATCAGCATACCACCCGATGGCCTTCAGCCTAACAAGCTGGAAACCTGATCTCCCCCTCATCCGCCTGCAGAAAGTACCCGTGTCAGACTGAAGCTAACAGCAAACTCCTGGTGCTCTCTGCAGCCTGCTCCCTCCAGACCAAAAGCCCAGAAAGATTCTAAGTCAAGTCAAACTTCACACGGTATCTAGAAATTACAGTAATATTGTATCTAAGACATATTTCTGAACTCACCATTTCCTGTAACTTGTTTTCAAATTTCATTTGTAAGACAGAAAGAATATAAATATTGACTGAACAAGAGAGAATGCTTAAATTTTTATTGCTGGACCACAGAAATGCCATCATCTGTGCTTACCACAACCACACTTTTCAGTACTTCTCTCTTCATAGTATTATCACATGAAACTGATCAAAATATCCTAACTTAATCAGTCTGCACTTTCATTGACTTAAATTTCTTTCTGTAAGAAATGTTTCTCAACTATTCTCAACTTCAAAATCTTTCTTCCCTGTTTTGTCCTTGATTACAGGACTTTTTATTTTAGATCTCCTTTCTTACTTCTCCAACCTCGTACATTTGTAGTAATAGAAAACATAGTAGGAAGATGACAACTATTTGGTATAAAGTCTAGTATACAACTGAGTTTGTGTTTATTTCAAGGAGAAACAAAGATGACTGAAAATACCTGTTGTCCTCTATTTTTTTCAAATTGGAAAACATGGAACCAGGCAAAAATGAGGAGAAATTTTACAACAAATTAAGCTAGGGTGATAAAATCCATGGGGGAAGAGAAAGAGATTAAATGACATTAAAAAATATCCAAGACTTCATTTGATTAACTTTAATCTAATTATAAAAAGTCACTGCTCAGTGCCCAACCAAACAAGGAGACCTCAGAAAGTTTAGCTAACGGGGTGGGGGGGGGGGAGAAGAAATAAAAAAAGAAAAAAAAGTTGGTTAGAGAAGTAAAAATAATGCTGAATTAAAGCACTTGGAGGCCAATGGCTTTGAACCTGGGCTTCACCAGTCATTCCAACCAGCGAGGCCGTCTGCAGAGGTTTGGGCTCTTGTTAACAGAGCCCTCATTGTTTCCAAGGCAGTTAGAAAAATGCTGCTTTATATCTCCTCACACCACAGGCTCCGTGCACAGCCCCGAGAAAAGGCGGCTGAGAGTGTACAATCCACAGGAAGAAAAAAAATGCATGGATATATACACAACCCTTAACCTCCTCACCAACCCCCCCATACAGAAAAACACATTTTTCTGCTATAAACTACCTCAAACTCAATTCCTGGCTCACAAACTGTGGTAAAGGATGTTATGGTGGTGCATAATTTATAACTGGAAATTTCTGATTCATGTGGGATTTGGGGCATTTCTTTGCCCTTTACCCACTGCCTCTCCGTTTCCACCTCAAGCACGGGGAGGTGAAAGCCGTCAGGCAGTAGGGCCAATGCCATCAGGCAGTGAGGAGATAAACACTGCATTTTTGAGAGTGCAGTTATTCCACACCTGTTTAAAATGTTTATACAGTAATTAAAGATTAATGCTTATTCCAGACCAGATAAATATTAGACAGTGCATGTGTGTATATACATATATGAATCTGCAATGCTGCAGAGAACAAAGATTTTATTGTATCAAGCTAACTTAGAGAAAGGTACACGCTTTAGAAAAGCCTGAGCTTCACAGAGTTTACATTACAGAGGGGAAAAAGGCTTAAAAATGTTAAGTGGTTGGAGCTACTGAGTACCATACAGAAAGCAGGTAGTTAGTTGTGAGTATGAGCTAATTCTGCTGCTAATCGTTCGGTTTTCTATTTATTGAAGAGTAGGCCTCAGTTTATTTCCAACCAGCAGTCAGTTCAATGGGTCAACTCTAACTTGCTTACTAAAGTTCAACAATTAAAATCTACTGAGACCATGACAAGGAAAACATTTAAGTTTTTTTTTCTTTAATTACTAACTATATGATAAGAAGTTTTATTCCTAATTTGGAAAGAGCAAAGCAATAAACTGGTTTTGGTTAAGAGCTCTGGGCCACACTACAGCATCATCAACCTCCAAAAAGAGTGGGAAGCCAAGTTTGAACAAAGCAGAAGCTGTGATGGTGTCCTTGGCCCAGGTGCCCCAAGGGCGTCCCCAAGTCCTTCAGGACAGTTGTACATGGTACGTGCTTAGCATGGTTTGTTAATGTCCTTTTCAGGAAGAAAAAAGCACCCAGCACACTACCTTATGGAATGATAACACAAATATATTTTTTAGTTTTTAATACATTGATAGTTTTTGCTAACATTTTAACTAACATCAAAAAAAGTAGTAAAAAAAAAACCTCAGCGTTGTCTTTCAGTTTATGCCAAAATATACTTCTGACAAATTGTATGGATGTATTCAGCCACATTTTCCAATTTTTTGCAATAAGTTTATAGAGACTAGGTGCTTCCTTCTGATGATTTTTAATGCATGGAAAATCACCTTGAACTCAAAAGAGTTGTAATTAGTGACAATTTTTAAAATCAAAATATTCACATTTTGCATTTTGTTAAAGTGCACACCAACAGAGTCAAAATAAGGATTACTTCAAAAAGTGGTTAAACAAGTCTCATAAAATAATCTTAACATGTTTCCCATAAAAGAAAAAGGGTTTTCTCCCCTCTGAAGTATTAACAAAGATACATTTTTATTGATACTATTATAGGGTAATATATGTAATTAGGCAAGTTTCAAAGGTAATAATAGGGTTATTTCTGACAGATTTGGTAGGCTTCACGGGCAAATATAGACAGAAATTATTTTGACCAATCTAGAATCCATTCATTTGGACTTTACAATACTGTGCACTCAGACCACCAGAACACTGTGCATTCTACCACCAGCCAACTTACTGACGCCAACCCCACTGAAGAATGCAAACCTGAAAGGCTTCTCTAATTACTACACAAGAGGGTCCCTACCATAAAGATCCCTAGAAACGTGTGGACACATATCTTGGAGAATAAAGAGTTAAGAGAAAATTTCCTTCTACTGCTTGAGTAATTTTGAATTACAGAAAAGTATGGCTTTAAGATATTTAATAAAAATAAGTCAGCAAATCAAAGACAATTCTGAGAAGACAAATCATAATAAAGGTTAAAATTGGCTTATGAAAATATGAAGAAAAACACACCTTCAGGAATACTGATAACAGAGGCAGAATGGAGGTGGGAGAAACAGGCTATCACTAATCCTAAAAGTTCTCAACACACACACACACACACACACACACACATTTTCTTTTAATAGCTATATGAAATAAAAGAAGTTAATTTAATTTCTTGTGGTAATCATTTTGTAATGTACAATATATATGACTTAAGTCATCATGCTGTACACCTTCAACTTGCACAGTGCTGTATGCCAATTATATTTCAATAAAGAGACAAAAAAGAAATAAGGAGTAGAATCTTAATATAAATTTGAAGTTTAAAGTGTTCATTTAAAATCAACAACTCACTGATTTTATCTATTTTCCTCCCAAAAATATTTCAGACATCTTATAATGCCTAAATTGAAATAACCTGAAAAGAAAATATTAAAATAAGGATCTGAAACTACACTGTGACAGGAGGAGGAAAACACAGGACATCAAGCTTCCTTTAGTACCTAAGTGGATACGCAACTGAAGCAAGAAGGGAGCCCCCCTGGGTTGCGCAGTTCATACCGTTTGAATAAAAGGAAAATGCTACTTCTTCAGGAATACTTTTCTCTGGCAAGAGGTTCATGAATTCTTATATACGGATACTGAGTAACACAACTGGGAATGTTTTCAAAGGTGTCTTTGGATATGCTAAATTTTTCCTCTAGTTTTTGACCTTCCTATTTCTAACTAGCACCATTAAATAAAAGGCAAAGGCATCCATACATCATAATGTAGGGCAGACCATTCAGGTGAGGGGAGAGAATGAAAATGTGGTTCAGGTACGTTTCTCTAGGGTGATCTACTTTGAGGCAGATAGAGGGTTTATAAAGTAGAGAAGAGGTTGGCATGGTGTCATGCTTTTAACAGCAATGATTTCAGACTTGCTTTTGGCAGAAGCTGGGGAGGGCTGTCAAGATCTTACTCCCTGGTGAATGTCTGGTATGTGGGTATTCTGAACTGTTGATCTGTGTGAGAGCCGTAGCTTTTAAGATGTTCATGCAGTAACATTTCTGACATGGCTAGGAATGCTGAAAAACCTGGGACCATCTTACCCCTAATTTGTTGGCAGGGCAGGAAAAGCTGACTGAAATGCTTATAGGTGGAAAATAATTTTTAATGTTAAAAATTAAAATAATTTTTAATGTTGAAAAATAAAAAGCTGAAAATCTGCAGAAAAAGAAATCACAGGACCCAATGTTTGGAACCACACTGTGAAATAGAGAATCTTCTCTTGGAACATTCAGTGGGCTCTTTATCCTTTCATACTCTGGAGGACACCTGCTAATGGCCAGAGAGAAAGGTCTTCCCCAACTACCTCCCTGTGCTTTCTCTTGGTGTGCTACCAACAAAAGCCCAGGCAGAATGATTTCTCGGGGTATTTCCATAAACCCTGGCCTAGGGGAGGCAGCCACTGGCACTTGTATGCCCTGGAGGAGATCCTTTTACTACAAACTAGGTGCTGCAGGTTATGGTACTCTCTATGCTTTTCTACCCATGAGCTGCCCCCAGAGGAAGTGGCGCCTACTCTCTCTTGCAGGTGGGAAGGAGCATGTCACACCTGGTGCTTGCTTTTCTGGGTAGAGGGGAGAACAAGGCCATGACAAGCAGTTGGACACCACTGTGCTTTGCCAACATGCTGTTTTTGGCACTTGACTTAATTCAATGGCCACTTTATACTGGTTTTTCTTCTGAAATAAGCAGTAAAATCAATGCTAGTTTCTTTCAGCCCCTCCTTCCTCCTCATTACTGGATGACAACCCCATAACTGGTATGACAGATCTGTATATAAAGCCAGGACATACCTGCCATTGTACATGACTGAGAAGAGCTAAGGAGGAGCATCCAGCTTGTACTTTTAGCAGTGACTGTGCACTCAATTCTTAGAAGCAGAATATGTACCGATGTCAATCAACCCACAATCTCAATCTCCCCCCTGCCCCAGCAGGTGTACACAGCACAGTTGCAAAACAATCCAAGCCAAGGGGTGCCTGGGTGGCTCAGTGGGTTAAGCCGCTGCCTTCGGCTCAGGTCATGATCTCAGGGTCCTGGGATCGAGTTCCGCATCTGGCTCTCTGCTCAGCAGGGAGCCTGCTTCCCTCTCTCTCTCTCTCTGGCTGCCTCTCCGTCTACTTGTGATTTCTCTCTGTCAAATTAATAAATAAAAAAATAAAAAAAAATCTTTAAAAAAACAAAACAAAACAAAACAAAAAAAAACAATCCAAGCCAAATCATCATTGTGGCTCTTTGCTTGTCATAGAGGAAGCCTCAGATTCGCTGTATGTGTACAACCTCAGCACATTTTGTCTTTTAAGAGGAAATACAGTCCAGTGCATTACCTTGAGATAAATATTTTTAAATACCCCTTTCTTTGAACATATTCCTTTTAACAGAATCATTATTTTTGTTATACCCAAGACATACCTACAAAATTTAAGAAGTCATTTACAAATAGTATTCAAAACAAATGCAAGATATACATGATTAAACTAAGCTATATCAATAGTTTTATTTTCCTACATTTCATGTTTCATAGAAGGCACACATGATAAATTTTACCCATAAATTTATGTAAGCAAAAAAAAAAAAAAAAAAAGAATGGGGCCCGGGGAATTGATAATGTCACCTATGCCATGTGCTGTAAAAATAAACTCAGGGTCAGCCCCAGACATTTACATTTATTTTGCATATGAAACAAATCCAGGTTTGGGTGGCATGCCCTTATGAGAGAGTAAATACCTAATCCTCTCTAAACTGAACACAGTCATTCATAACCCTATCTATCCCCTACCCCCCCCCATACTTAAACTATTATCTAGTTATGCTGTGAATATCCAGAAGGAGAGTTACCAAGTACCATGGATTAAGAAAGGGCTGGTGGGGAAAGGGGAGAACAAACTGGAAACCCTCCAGCTGGGGCCCGTTTGTGACTTCTTGGCCTCACTGTTTGAGACTTTCTGGCATTTTTATTGCCTGTTGTCTCAGTGATAATGTGCAAGCATAGAGATATATTAAAACCCTAAGTAAATATATTCAAAGAGGGAAAAAGAATAGGTCATTAGAAAAAAGAGCAGAAGAACGTTCATTTTGAAGTAACACATATAGAGTATGCAATATTTTAATTTTTTAAATTGCCATAAAAGTGTAAGTCAAGGCTATTATTATTTCAATTGAGGGCTTTGGGGAGCACAGGCAAATAAATTATAAATGACATTCCATGAAATGAAATGATAAAAGAAACCAATGGTAAGTTGGCCTTTTCTTATCCTTATTTGCTACAGAATTATTTCTTTATGAAATTGTGAAGGGACCAATCTACCAATTTTATAAAAGAAAAGCATAACTTGCCTCAGATTTGTTCTATGCTAAATAGAATAAAATTGCTGTTGTAAGCTGCTGAAGCTAATAATAAGGAAAGCCAATTATGATGTATTCTTGTAAGGATTTTTAAAAAATAGTTACAAAACAGCTCAATTCTTTTCTTATTAGTCACATAATACTTTCGACAAGAACATAGTCCAGACTAAGATTAACAGCATGGCAAGCTGCTTGCCCTTTTTTCCTTTTTTTTCCCCCAGAACAAATATATGATATTGTTATCACGGCCAGGCAGTCCAGATGTGCTGGCAACTTACTCTTTCTGTGTGGTGCACTGAGCACCGTTAGGTACCAGACTCTTTCCTGGGCAAATGAAGTACTTAATTCTAACTTCTAGATAGTAGAGCATACTCCCACCCCTAAGACTGGATAGTTATCTTCCCACATCTCCTTTTACAAAATAATCTTTCCCTTGCCCATCGTTCTCTCTTACCCACTTATTACCCTGTGTCTTCTCACAATGGACAACAATGCCCTTGGGGTGGCCCACAGCACCCAGCCCAGCATGCAGTGGTGAGCTACTAAGGACATCCACCAGGCTGTTAGTAGGAATATCTTATTTTTCACAAAGTCAACACATTATATTTTAACTGTAAAAATTCAACCCGTATTAGTGATAATAATTCAATACTTTTATTTACATTCTTTTGCCTATGACTTACATGATGTGTGATATATATGCCTAATAACCAAGAGAAGTGATGATGAATGCTTTATGGAAAGCTTGAAGATGAAATGAACATACTGGTTTGTAACCAGACTCTTTAAAGAAATTTTTTTCCCCAATTGCTCTGTCAGAATGTACTCTTTATACAGGGATATGATAGTCCTCTGAATAAAACAGCCTGCATTTGCTAGCTATATGTGACAACATCCAAAAGGGGTACAATATATCACCAAAACAGCTCACAAACTGGCTAGTCACATTATTTATTACGAGCCACACATGTGACAAATTATTTAACTCAGTTGATCCTAATAAGTCAAAGAGCAAGCAATTAGCTAACTCAGTCAGAGGGCTGTTTGTGGCAATTTATAGATGCGCTCAAGCTGTCCCAGCACTTCAAAGCCCCATTAAGGGGAAACCTTTTAATGACTCACTTGAGATGACAAGTATTACACAGCACATATGGCAGCCAAGAATTTGGCAGCCTATTCTGTTACACTCGGCCTCCCCGCCGGCCCACCCCTAGCCCCCAACAGCTGTTTACGTGTTTTCAGTCTGTGCTTTGCTGTTGTAAGCAGACACAGCACCGTAGAATCAGGCAACAGTGTTTTCAGGAGCAGCAAGTGACACTAGATTATTGCATCACACAGGTTTCTGGGAACGGCTAAAATCCACATTTTTATGGGTTTGCATTGAGTTATTTCACAGGGGGGGAAGGACAGAGAAACAGGGACAGACAATGAAGGCCTGCTCTGGTGACTTTAGTCAAGTCACTTATTCCGACCCTGTGTCTCTATATGAAAATGGAAGGTAATAAAACCCTACCTTACAGAGGTGTGGGGAGAAGGAACTACGTGAAGGCAAGTATGGTGCTCTGAAGATGGAAAGGGCGGTCGTCAGGATGGTTATTATTTATGGCATCATGAACTCTGTGGGTCAGAGGGTGTTCTGCACCCTCACCTTCTCACAG
The DNA here is from genome assembly GCF_022355385.1 of Mustela nigripes. Classification (NCBI taxonomy): domain Eukaryota; kingdom Metazoa; phylum Chordata; class Mammalia; order Carnivora; family Mustelidae; genus Mustela; species Mustela nigripes. Next base: position 2,216,977 of record NC_081561.1, read on the forward strand.
CACTTCTCCTTAAGACAGTGCTCACTTGGGCTAGATCCACATCTGCATCCTTAATTCCATCACTAGGCCCCGTCACCCCTTTCGGAAGAAGAGTGCAATGCCACAACTCAGCTGTTCAATAAAGGAATGGAATTTTGAGCAACAACTTCCCAGAGGGACGCCTGCCTTGGGACCACTTGTTCCCTGGAAACAGGGCCCACAACCAGTTTAGACACTTAGAAATGAAATACCAGCTGACACTCTCAATATTCGGGCAGCACTGAAGAAACAAGTGCATCGGGAATAGGACTGAAATGGCTGAAGATGTTGACTATGTAAGAAGCTGAGAGACCTCAATACCAAAGCAGCATGCTTCTTTTTAAGTGATAACGGTCCTACTTCTTTATCAGTAAAGCCAGCCTGGTGAAAGACAAGCTGAATGGATACGAGCAGCTGGTGACAGCAGGAAAACACAACACCCTCTCATACCTGTGGAGGGGCCAGAGTGTACAAAGAAAAGGCAAGTGTCAACTTCTTTCGAAGTACAGGCAGCCATGAGAACTCATTAAATCCTTTGACACCATACACTCACTTTACTCCTGTGAAACAATCCATTGATTGTGCTTTCGTGTTCCCCACCAGCCACAGCTGCATCGGAGCCATGCTGTAATTATAGTTTGCAGGAGGTGAACATGCCAACAGGAGGAAGGGGAACCATGTCCTTTCACAGGGCATAGAAGTATGCCACCCCACAGGGTACAGGACAGCCTGCAGTACTCGGACTCACTCTGTTCTTGACTCTAGCTATTCACTTCGGCCTGCTAGGATTTCAAATTTGCTATTTTGGTTGCATAGAAAAAGCTCAACAGAAGAAATGTGAAGTTTAAGAGGTGATACGGAAAAAAGAGTGAAGAGGTGGACATTGCTTTCATAGTTGCAATTTAAATTTTCAAATCTTCCTGTTAATACCCCTTAGCAAAATGGGAGTCACCTCGGGGATGCCTGGGTGGATCAAGTGGGTTAAGCATCCCACTCTTGATTTTGGCTCAGATCATGATCCAAAGTCATGGGATTAAGCCCCACATTGTGAGAATCGAATCTGCTTGAGGTTCTCTCTCTACCTTTCTCTCTGTCCCTCCCCCCCTGCTCATGCTCTAAATAAGTTTAAACAAACAAACAAACAAACAAATAAATAAATAAATAAAATCTTCTGGGATCCCTGGGTGGAATAGTTAGTCAAGCAACCGATTCTTCTGCTCAGGTCATGATCTCAAGGTCTTAAGATCAAGGGTCTCCCTGTCCCAGTCCACTCTGAGCTCAGGGAGGCATCTGCTGAAGTTTCTTTCTCCTTCTGCCCCTTCCTGCACTTGCTTGCACTCTCTCTAAAATAAATAAATAAATCTTTAAAAAAGGGGGAAGGGGAATCACCTCATATTTGAGTCCTAACAAAATTCCGCTAATATATTATGGGGCAGCCTCTCAATTATATCATTTTGAAGTGCTATGTTGGGGTGGCTGGGCGAGAAGGAAGAAATGTTAATTAAACATCAATCAATCGTAGTTGCCAGGCTTCAAGAGGGCATGGAACAATCCATTTTTAAAAAGAGGTTTAAAAAAATTGCTGCAATTATTGCAAGTATGACCTCATAATTACAAGAATTTGATGTCAACAATACTTTAGAAAGCACTTTGAAAAGCAATATATTAGGGATGGGAGGCATGACTATATATATATATCCATGGGATGAATGAAATAGCAGATGTCCTCGTGTTATGCACTGAAGACTTGTGGCATGGGACAGACCTTCCAATGGCAGCACCAGCAACAGATTCAAAAGCCCGGGATGAACGTGGTGTGCTCTGAGAAACAGATGACTCAGGGAGGTATCAAAAGTGTCTCTAAAGATACTGAATAAAACTGTTTTATAAAATGTGAGTAGAAAGAACCCCCACCATTTCTAAATACCCTAATTTTATTTAAAGTATGTATATATCCTTAATTTAGTAAATTAAAACTTATAGTCATTTGACCATTTGTCACATTCCCCAATATTTAATTATTCAGCTGGTTTAGAATATTTTTTGTTTCTTCTCTTTGGAAACTATGTGACTGCTTCATATTTGAGGTTACTTGTCCTTGGGCACATACAATCTAAAATAAAAAGAATATAAAACTATAGAATAGTGTAAGAATATACAAAAAAATTTGATTGAAAGAGCTGTTTCAAACCAACGAACTTGAAATAATTTCAAAGAATAACAATTTTGATGTCTGTGATTCAGATTTCAGTTCCAGAAAATATTGGCATATCTTTTAACAAAATATGTTGTTTCTTCTATTTGCAAATGCATATGTAAAGTCTAGAAGGATATGTACCAACCCAATCTCTGAGTGTCAGGATTAAAATGATTTTTAAAGGTATATAAATGCCACGAAATGCATTATAAAAAGATTTTAGTCAGTTAACACACACATGTGTGTGCATGCACACAAAATAAAACCCAAGGCCCCTGTGTTACTGACTCAAAACAACTAAAAACCAGAATTATATAAGATTAGAAATCTTATGACATTTTCAGGGTATAGATTCTTCAAGATTATTCTTAAAGTAAGTGTATTATATCTCAAGATACTCAATGCGTTGTTCCTTGTAGTATCACCAAATATTTTCACAATTTCTATTTGCCAAATATTATGCCAAAGTAAACTTGACGAAGTAAAATTTGCTCCAAATAAGAATAACACATTGTTAATCTTTTAAAATATGTGCTCAAAATAATCCTATGTAATCTTTTATTGTATCTTCACTTAAAAAAATAAAGATAATGTGGTGTTAGTAAGGCTGAAGATATGGTCTGACTGTGTTTTCTGTTACGCTCTGGAGCTGACAGTGATGAGGAAAAAAAAAAGAGGTTTTCTGAAATGAAACATAAGAGATCATTTATTGATTTATATAATCCTGAACCTAAGGATGTAATCCTCAGGATGTAATAAATAGACTCTGGAAATGAGTGTGATAATTTGTTAAAGAAACAAAGCCATGCCCAGGGTATAAGGAGGCTGCCGTGTCAGGCTGGTAGAAAGCAGAGGCGGCTGGGAGTAGAAGACCTAGGCTCACGCCCGGCTTTTGGACAATCCCTGATTTTCTGTGATCTTTCTCTCTCTCACTTAACGTGGGAAAGGGGTACTAATGGCGCTATCTTTAGGACTGATTAAATGAGGCTACTCACAGGAGAGCTCTCCAAAAACTCCGACATCCAATAGAAACATTAGGTATCTGTACTGTTAATCCTGTTCAACAAACTTTTAATCAGAATATACCATGAGATCAAAATTCTTGCCTTCCTTATTTTTTTCTGGTGAAAAATAAGATCAGTAATTCTCATATGTACTGAGGCTCTCTAATCGTCTGTATTGCCCCTTCCCATGGGGAACAAGCCAGGACAAAGAGACCTTGCAGGAACAAACACCTTGAGGAATACCATAGCTAGAATGCCAGCATAATACAACTTTCTGCTACTCCTTTGCAGTGGAGTTGTGGTCCTCAGAATAACAGCAAAGAGTAGCTAGCCTCAAGCTCTGGTTTCTGACATGCTGATGACCAGCAGCAGGGTGGGTCTTCTCTCTTCCCGTCAGGGTCACCTCAGAGAAGTCCCACTGCTAGAACTGGATGCTCTCCACCCTGTGGTGGGAGGAACTGTGCTCACATTACTTTCATAAAGTCTCACAGTTAGACCCACAGAAGAGTGGTCTCAGTTTGCAGCATATTCCCAGATGTTCAGCAGAACCGATGGGAAAAACTAAAGGGACTAAGAAAGGTTAAGGATTGAAGGCACACCTTCTTTTTGTCAAGTTGTCCATTATCCTCTTTTGACTTTGGACATCTATAGAAAAGCACATTTTGGAGGGGAAAATGAATTTTAGACACATCCAACATGGGTCATTTGTAATACACCGAGAGAGACATTTAAAGATAAAATGGCTGGCAGGTGCACTGCTTCGTTGGTGACCTGGCCCGACAGATCTTTACCATGTAGATCCTAGGATATGGCTTTTAGAGAAATTTCACATTTTGTGAGTAATACTTCCCCTAGGAAGTAAACTTATACAAGATATAAGATCTATACCCAAACTCTTTTGCTCTATGAAGCAAACTTTCACCAGTTAGAGGTTAGCCACACCGATCTGCACTCTCAGCTTGCTGGATCATGTGACTGGCTCACATCCTGTTCCCAGTACCTGTGCTACATTATTGTGTGCAGAATTATCATCTTTTTAAAAAGTCCTCAGTTAGTCCTTAGTAAAACAATCTACATTAGTTTATTGCTTGGGGATATCCTTCCAGTTTTACAACTGGGTGTTCTAAGGGAGGTTGTGATGTGTTAACCCTCAAGAACATAACCAGCAACCATGGGGGAATTCTTGGCTCTGCAGAGGTATTCCATTTTGTGTAGATGTGGAAGTGTGACGTCTAGTCCTGTGGGGCTGTGCTCTAACATTTCTACTGGCCACACAGAATGTCGTGTGAAAAAAGAAAGTTACATTCACAGGCATGTGAGAAGGCTGAGATGAAAAATGCCAATGTACATGTTAATGCTCTTAACAGATATTATTTAATCCCTAGAATTGGGAATTGAAGTCTAAACAAACCCAGGGCACTTTCCACAGAATCCAGTGGAGAACCAGTTTAAAAAATTAGATATGTGGAAAATAGCATTTAAGAATAAAATTTATAAGACTCTAAGAGAGTGAATATTTTCCCAGTAGATAGGCACACAGGAGTGCAAATGATAGAAAGTAGAGTACGAAACAGTCCTAATTTTTTCTAAATACCCCTGGGGCCAGGGCTGTCATCACACTCACCACCGCTTATTGTAAGTGATCTCCCTAAGTATGTACGGTGACCATGCAAGGTAAGAGGCTGCGCTGTATTAATTTCGTTATCCACACCAAGCAAAACAATTAATTCTCAATAAATGGGTGGTATTCAGTAAATATTTGCTAAATAATTACATAAAGTTGTGGATAAAGAAATAGGAAAAACAAACTCAATTTTTAAAAAAAGATTATTTATTTATTTATTTATTTGACAGACAGAGATCACATGTAGACAGAGAGGCAGGCAGAGAGAGGGCGGGGGGAGCAGGCTCCCCACTGAGCAGAGAGCCCGATGCGGGGCTCCATCCCAGGACCCTGGGACCACTACCCGAGCCGAAGGCAGAGGCTTTAACCCACTGAACCAACCAGGTGCCCCAAAGTGTTTTTTTTTTAAAGATTTGTTTATTCATCTGGGGTGGGGGGAGCATGAGCAGGAAGGGCTGAGGGAGAGGGAGAGAGAATTCCAAGCCCGATGTTTGACTCAATCCCAGGACCTTGAGGATCACAACCTGAGCCAAAACCAAGAGTCAGACGCTCAACCAACTGTGCCACCCAGGCGCCTCAAAGATTATCTCTAAAATCTAGTTATGGATATGGAAAAGATAAAAATTCACTGAGTATTTTCTATTTACAAAGGTATTGGGTACAAAATATAGAAAATTATTTAGCTGTAAGTGGGAAGGATGATTTAACTGTAAGAGGGTCAAACCACTAAAAAGTGACTAAGGAAAATAGAGGTTCTCAGAGTTCTCAGAAATCTTTCAAATGCATTCCTGAAGAGTTTGGATATTGACCTGCTAATAAGGAAACAAGCTGGCTGGGTGAGGAAACTTCAAGTGAACTCAGAATTATGAATCAATATAGGCATTTTTATGTTAAACAAAAAAATAAATATTTCTCAAAGACAGAAATATCTTCTTCTTTCTCATCATGTTACCCAAGTTTTTTATATTGAGATAATATGGAGAAGTTCCATATTAGAGAGATTTTCTCTCATTTTTACATCTTTGTATTTAATTAGCAGAAAACTCACTTTATAGTAACTTGCCAGGGCAAGCACAGGACAGATGGGTTTAGGTGGTCACTTTGGAAATGTACTGTGTTTCTAAGACATCTCTTAAAAACTTCATTCATGTAGTTCTGATCTAGATGTTATGCATGAGACATAGAAGAGTGTTCCAAGAGGGGGCAAGTTCTATATGCACTGGCAGGATAGCCTTTCTAGGTGACAGCACTCTTGACCCTGGTTCTGGAATGAAAGGGCCTCAGGAGGCTCTATTCATTTTGCTTCACGAACACATGACCTCATTCCACATTGGTGATATAGAGAGCTCTTGGATAAACATGAAGAGGGAGATAAAGAATTAGTTATATTATTCAGCAAATACTTGAGTTGCTATGTGGGAAAGTGAATAACAATAAGTGATGATATATTTTCTTTAGTAGAGTTGTATTACAGGGGTAGTAAGGCAGAACCTGAAAATGAAAAGGAAGGGAAGGAAAATTTACAGAAATACTTAACTGTTACAAGAAAAAATTTAAAATTTAACTGGGCTAAGTTGGGGCTTACTATTCTTGTTTTACCCAATACTGCTTAGTACCCCCTCCCCTTTTTTTAGCTAGTATTATAAGCACACTGCTGTGGATTCTAGCTATTTTGGTTAATGTCCAAACAGCTGCTATGGTTGGTTAGTTCTGCCAGGGTAACCAGAAAGTAGGCACTTACATGGTATCTTTCAAAGCAAAGATCCAAGACACTATGTTTGGTGCAGTATTTTCCCAATGACAACCAAATTCCATTAATACATTCAGATAATCATTAGAAACAAAGATAATTGCAGCAGCATAAACAATGTCCCACGTCCAGCTGGAAATCTCGGTCACTGACTACCCATGACAAGGTCTTTGTCCATATTCTGGAGGACACTGAAATTAAAAAAGTAAGTATATATCCCCACTAGACAGTGATAGTACTTGGTAGAAAAACTGAACTAGTAAGGAAAGATATAAATTGTTGATGATATATTACAGTAGAAATCAAAGAGGAACAAAAAAAGAACATCCTATTATCTTGCCAATTAAAAAAGTAAGTATATATCCCCACTAGACAGTGATAGTACTTGGTAGAAAAACTGAACTAGTAAGGAAAGATATAAATTGTTGAT